>NW_027469666.1:0-80509 GCF_051020765.1 Lasioglossum baleicum
TTTACTCGACTAGCCTGCGGGATGCATCCTCTCGCACGTGTTTTAGCTCGACTAGCCTGCGGGATGCATCCTCTCGCACGTGTTTTTGCTCGACTCGCCTGCGGGATGCATCCTCTCGCACGTGTTTTTACTCGACTAGCCTGCGGATGCATCCTCTCGCACGTGTTTTTTTACTCGACTAGCCTGCGGGATGCATCCTCTCGCACGTGTTTTTACTCGACTAGCCTGCGGGATGCATCCTCTCGCACGTGTTTCGTTTACTCGACTAGCCTGCGGGATGCATCTCTCGCACGTGTTTTTACTCGACTAGCCTGCGGGATGCGATCCTCTCGCGAGCGGTGTTTTTACTCGACTAGCCTGCGGGATGCATCCTCTCGCACGTGTTTGTGCTCGACTAGCCTGCGGGATGCATCCTCTCGCACGTGTTTTTACTCGACTAGCCTGCGGGATGCATCCTCTCGCACGTGTTTTTACTCGACTAGCCTGCGGGATGCATCCTCTCGCACGTGTTTTTACTCGACTAGCCTGCGGGGATGCATCCTCTCGCACGTGTTTTTACTCGACTAGCCTGCGGGATGCATCCTCTCGCACGTGTTTTTTACTCGACTAGCCTGCGGGATGCATCCTCTCGCACGTTGTTTGTCTCGACTAGCCTGCGGGATGCATCCCTACTCGCCACGTGTTTTTACTCGACTAGCCTGCGGGATGCATCCTCTCGCACGTGTTTTTGACTCGACTAGCCTGCGGGATGCATCCTCTCGCACGTGTTTTTGCTCGACTAGCCTTGCGCATCCCAAAAAACCTGCGCATGCGCATCCCACAAAACCTCCGCATGCGCATCCCACAAAACCTCGCACGTGTTTTTACTCGACTAGCCTGCGGGATGCATCCTCTCGCACGTGTTTTTGCTCGACTAGCCTGCGGGATGCATCCTCTCGCACGTGTTTTTACTCGACTAGCCTGCGGGATGCATCCTATCGCACGTGTTTTTACTCGACTACCCTGCGGGATGCATCCTCTCGCACGTGTTTTTACTCGACTGGCCTGCGGGATGCATCCTCTCGCACGTGTTTTTACTCGACTACCCTGCGGGATGCATCCTCTCGCACGTGTTTTTGCTCGACTAGCCATGCGCATCCCAAAAAACCTGCGCATGCGCATCCCAAAAAACCTGCGCATGCGCATCCCACAAAACCTGCGCATGCGCATCCCACAAAACCTGCGCATGCGCATCCCACAAAACCTCGCACGTGTTTTTACTCGACTAGCCTGCGGGATGCATCCTCTCGCACGTGTTTTTACTCGACTAGCCTGCGGGATGCATCCTCTCGCACGTGTTTTTGCTCGACTAGCCATGCGCATCCCAAAAAACCTGCGCATGCGCATCCCAAAAAACCTGCGCATGCGCATCCCACAAAACCTCGCACGTGTTTTTACTCGACTAGCCTGCGGGATGCATCCTCTCGCACGTGTTTTTGCTCGACTAGCCTGCGGGATGCATCCTCTCGCACGTGTTTTTACTCGACTAGCCTGCGGGATGCATCCTCTCGCACGTGTTTTTACTCGACTAGCCTGCGGGATGCATCCTTTCGCACGTGTTTTTACTCGACTAGCCTGCGGGATGCATCCTCTCGCACGTGTTTTTGCTCGACTAGCCTGCGGGATGCATCCTCTCGCACGTGTTTGTGCACGACTAGCCTGCGGGATGCATCCTCTCGCACGTGTTTTTACTCGACTAGCCTGCGGGATGCATCCTCTCGCACGTGTTTTTACTCGACTAGCCTGCGGGATGCATCCTCTCGCACGTGTTTTTGCTCGACTAGCCATGCGCATCCCAAAAAACCTGCGCATGCGCATCCCACAAAACCTCCGCATGCGCATCCCACAAAACCTCGCACGTGTTTTTACTCGACTAGCCTGCGGGATGCATCCTCTCGCACGTGTTTTTGCTCGACTAGCCTGCGGGATGCATCCTCTCGCACGTGTTTGTGCTCGACTAGCCTGCGGGATGCATCCTCTCGCACGTGTTTTTACTCGACTAGCCTGCGGGATGCATCCTCTCGCACGTGTTTTTGCTCGACTAGGCTGCGGGATGCATCCTCTCGCACGTGTTTTTGCTCGACTAGCCTGCGGGATGCATCCTCTCGCACGTGTTTTTACTCGACTAGCCTGCGGGATGCATCCTCTCGCACGTGTTTTTACTCGACTACCCTGCGGGATGCATACTCTCGCACGTGTTTTTGCTCGACTAGCCATGCGCATCCCAAAAAACCTGCGCATGCGCATCCCACAAAACCTGCGTATGCGCATCCCACAAAACCTCGCACGTGTTTTTACTCGACTAGCCTGCGGGATGCATCCTCTCGCACGTGTTTTTACTCGACTAGCCTGCGGGATGCATCCTCTCGCACGTGTTTTTACTCGACTAGCCTGCGGGATGCATCCTCTCGCACGTGTTTTTGCTCGACTAGCCTGCGGGATGCATCCTCTCGCACGTGTTTGTGCTCGACTAGCCTGCGGGATGCATCCTCTCGCACGTGTTTTTACTCGACTAGCCTGCGGGATGCATCCTCTCGCACGTGTTTTTGCTCGACTAGCCTGCGCGATGCATCCTCTCGCACGTGTTTTTGCTCGACTAGCCTGCGGGATGCATCCTCTCGCACGTGTTTTTACTCGACTAGCCTGCGGGATGCATCCTCTCGCACGTGTTTTTACTCGACTAGCCTGCGGGATGCATCCTCTCGCACGTGTTTTTACTCGACTAGCCTGCGGGATGCATCCTCTCGCACGTGTTTGTGCTCGACTAGCCTGCGGGATGCATCCTCTCGCACGTGTTTTTACTCGACTAGCCTGCGGGATGCATCCTCTCGCACGTGTTTTTAGTCGACTAGCCTGCGGGATGCATCCTCCCGCACGTGTTTTTGCTCGACTAGCCATGCGCATCCCAAAAAAACCTGCGCATGCGCATCCCACAAAACCTCCGCATGCGCATCCCACAAAACCTCGCACGTGTTTTTACTCGACTAGCCTGCGGGATGCATCCTCTCGCACGTGTTTTTGCTCGACTAGCCTGCGGGATGCATCCTCTCGCACGTGTTTGTGCTCGACTAGCCTGCGGGATGCATCCTCTCGCACGTGTTTTTACTCGACTAGCCTGCGGGATGCATCCTCTCGCACGTGTTTTTGCTCGACTAGCCTGCGGGATGCATCCTCTCGCACGTGTTTTTGCTCGACTAGCCTGCGGGATGCATCCTCTAGCACGTGTTTTTACTCGACTAGCCTGCGGGATGCATCCTCTCGCACGTGTTTTTACTCGACTACCCTGCGGGATGGCATCCTCTCGCACGTGTTTTTGCTCGACTAGCCTGCGGGTTGCATCCTCTCGCACGTGTTTGTGCACGACTAGCCTGCGGGATGCATCCTCTCGCACGTGTTTTTACTCGACTAGCCTGCGGGATGCATCCTCTCGCACGTGTTTTTGCTTGACTAGCCTGCGGGATGCATCCTCTCGCACGTGTTTTTACTCGACTAGCCTGCGGGATGCATCCTCTCGCACGTGTTTTTACTCGACTACCCTGCGGGATGCATCCTCTCGCACGTGTTTTTACTCGACTGGCCTGCGGGATGCATCCTCTCGCACGTGTTTTTACTCGACTACCCTGCGGGATGCATCCTCTCGCACGTGTTTTTGCTCGACTAGCCATGCGCATCCCAAAAAACCTGCGCATGCGCATCCCAAAAAACCTGCGCATGCGCATCCCACAAAACCTGCGCATGCGCATCCCACAAAACCTCGCACGTGTTTTTACTCGACTAGCCTGCGGGATGCATCCTCTCGCACGTGTTTTTACTCGACTAGCCTGCGGGATGCATCCTCTCGCACGTGTTTTTGCTCGACTAGCCATGCGCATCCCAAAAAACCTGCGCATGCGCATCCCACAAAACCTGCGCATGCGCATCCCACAAAACCTGCGCATGCGCATCCCACGAAACCTCGCACGTGTTTGTGCTCGACTAGCCTGCGGGATGCATCCTTTCGCACGTGTTTTTACTCGACTAGCCTGCGGGATGCATCCTCTCGCACGTGTTTTTGCTCGACTAGCCTGCGGGATGCATCCTCTCGCACGTGTTTGTGCACGACTAGCCTGCGGGATGCATCCTCTCGCACGTGTTTTTACTCGACTAGCCTGCGGGATGCATCCTCTCGCACGTGTTTTTACTCGACTAGCCTGCGGGATGCATCCTCTCGCACGTGTTTTTGCTCGACTAGCCATGCGCATCCCAAAAAACCTGCGCATGCGCATCCCACAAAACCTCCGCATGCGCATCCCACAAAACCTCGCACGTGTTTTTACTCGACTAGCCTGCGGGATGCATCCTCTCGCACGTGTTTTTGCTCGACTAGCCTGCGGGATGCATCCTCTCGCACGTGTTTGTGCTCGACTAGCCTGCGGGATGCATCCTCTCGCACGTGTTTTTACTCGACTAGCCTGCGGGATGCATCCTCTCGCACGTGTTTTTGCTCGACTAGCCTGCGGGATGCATCCTCTCGCACGTGTTTTTGCTCGACTAGCCTGCGGGATGCATCCTCTCGCACGTGTTTTTACTCGACTAGCCTGCGGGATGCATCCTCTCGCACGTGTTTTTACTCGACTACCCTGCGGGATGCATCCTCTCGCACGTGTTTTTACTCGACTACCCTGCGGGATGCATCCTCTCGCACGTGTTTTTGCTCGACTAGCCTGCGGGATGCATCCTCTCGCACGTGTTTTTGCTCGACTAGCCTGCGGGATGCATCCTCTCGCACGTGTTTTTGCTCGACTAGCCTGCGGGATGCATCCTCTCGCACGTGTTTTTACTCGACTAGCCTGCGGGATGCATTCTCTCGCACGTGTTTTTACTCGACTAGCCTGCGGGATGCATCCTCTCGCACGTGTTTTTTCTCGACTAGCCATGCGCATCCCAAAAAACCTGCGCATGCGCATCCCAAAAAACCTGCGCATGCGCATCCCAAAAAACCTGCGCATGCGCATCCCAAAAAACCTGCGCATGCGCATCCCACAAAACCTGCGCATGCGCATCCCACAAAACCTCGCACGTGTTTTTACTCGACTAGCCTGCGGGATGCATCCTCTCGCACGTGTTTTTACTCGACTAGCCTGCGGGATGCATCCTCTCGCAGGTGTTTTTACTCGACTAGCCTGCGGGATGCATCCTCTCGCACGTGTTTTTACTCGACTTGCCTGCGGGATGCATCCTCTCGCACGTGTTTTTGCTCGACTAGCCATGCGCATCCCAAAAAACCTGCGCATGCGCATCCCACACAACCTGCGCATGCGCATCCCACGAAACCTCGCACGTGTTTGTGCTCGACTAGCCTGCGGGATGCATCCTTTCGCACGTGTTTTTACTCGACTAGCCTGCGGGATGCATCCTCTCGCACGTGTTTTTGCTCGACTAGCCTGCGGGATGCATCCTCTCGCACGTGTTTGTGCACGACTAGCCTGCGGGATGCATCCTCTCGCACGTGTTTTTACTCGACTACCCTACGGGATGCATCCTCTCGCACGTGTTTTTGCTCGACTAGCCTGCGGGATGCATCCTCTCGCACGTGTTTTTACTCGACTAGCCTGCGGGATGCATCCTCTCGCACGTGTTTTTACTCGACTACCCTGCGGGATGCATCCTCTCGCACGTGTTTTTGCTCGACTAGCCATGCGCATCCCAAAAAACCTGCGCATGCGCATCCCAAAAAACCTGCGCATGCGCATCCCACAAAACCTGCGCATGCGCATCCCACAAAACCTGCGCATGCGCATCCCACAAAACCTCGCACGTGTTTTTACTCGACTAGCCTGCGGGATGCATCCTGTCGCACGTGTTTTTACTCGACTAGCCTGCGGGATGCATCCTCTCGCACGTGTTTTTGCTCGACTAGCCATGCGCATCCCAAAAAACCTGCGCATGCGCATCCCAAAAAACCTGCGCATGCGCATCCCACAAAACCTCCGCATGCGCATCCCACAAAACCTCGCACGTGTTTTTACTCGACTAGCCTGCGGGATGCATCCTCTCGCACGTGTTTTTGCTCGACTAGCCTGCGGGATGCATCCTCTCGCACGTGTTTGTGCTCGACTAGCCTGCGGGATGCATCCTCTCGCACGTGTTTTTACTCGACTAGCCTGCGGGATGCATCCTCTCGCACGTGTTTTTGCTCGACTAGCCTGCGGGATGCATCCTCTCGCACGTGTTTTTGCTCGACTAGCCATGCGCATCCCAAAAAACCTGCGCATGCGCATCCCAAAAAACCTGCGCATGCGCATCCCACAAAACCTCCGCATGCGCATACCACAAAACCTCGCACGTGTTTTTACTCGACTAGCCTGCGGGATGCATCCTCTCGCACGTGTTTTTGCTCGACTAGCCTGCGGGATGCATCCTCTCGCACGTGTTTTTACTCGACTAGCCTGCGGGATGCATCCTCTCGCACGTGTTTTTGCTCGACTAGCCTGCGGGATGCATCCTCTCGCACGTGTTTTTGCTCGACTAGCCTGCGGGATGCATCCTCTCGCACGTGTTTTTACTCGACTAGCCTGCGGGATGCATCCTCTCGCACGTGTTTTTACTCGACTACCCTGCGGGATGCATACTCTCGCACGTGTTTTTGCTCGACTAGCCATGCGCATCCCAAAAAACCTGCGCATGCGCATCCCACAAAACCTGCGTATGCGCATCCCACAAAACCTCGCACGTGTTTTTACTCGACTAGCCTGCGGGATGCATCCTCTCGCACGTGTTTGTGCACGACTAGCCTGCGGGATGCATCCTCTCGCACGTGTTTTTACTCGACTACCCTACGGGATGCATCCTCTCGCACGTGTTTTTGCTCGACTAGCCTGCGGGATGCATCCTCTCGCACGTGTTTTTACTCGACTAGCCTGCGGGATGCATCCTCTCGCACGTGTTTTTACTCGACTACCCTGCGGGATGCATCCTCTCGCACGTGTTTTTGCTCGACTAGCCATGCGCATCCCAAAAAACCTGCGCATGCGCATCCCAAAAAACCTGCGCATGCGCATCCCACAAAACCTGCGCATGCGCATCCCACAAAACCTCGCACGTGTTTTTACTCGACTAGCCTGCGGGATGCATCCTGTCGCACGTGTTTTTACTCGACTAGCCTGCGGGATGCATCCTCTCGCACGTGTTTTTGCTCGACTAGCCATGCGCATCCCAAAAAACCTGCGCATGCGCATCCCAAAAAACCTGCGCATGCGCATCCCACAAAACCTCCGCATGCGCATCCCACAAAACCTCGCACGTGTTTTTACTCGACTAGCCTGCGGGATGCATCCTCTCGCACGTGTTTTTGCTCGACTAGCCTGCGGGATGCATCCTCTCGCACGTGTTTGTGCTCGACTAGCCTGCGGGATGCATCCTCTCGCACGTGTTTTTACTCGACTAGCCTGCGGGATGCATCCTCTCGCACGTGTTTTTGCTCGACTAGCCTGCGGGATGCATCCTCTCGCACGTGTTTTTGCTCGACTAGCCATGCGCATCCCAAAAAACCTGCGCATGCGCATCCCAAAAAACCTGCGCATGCGCATCCCACAAAACCTCCGCATGCGCATACCACAAAACCTCGCACGTGTTTTTACTCGACTAGCCTGCGGGATGCATCCTCTCGCACGTGTTTTTGCTCGACTAGCCTGCGGGATGCATCCTCTCGCACGTGTTTTTACTCGACTAGCCTGCGGGATGCATCCTCTCGCACGTGTTTTTGCTCGACTAGCCTGCGGGATGCATCCTCTCGCACGTGTTTTTGCTCGACTAGCCTGCGGGATGCATCCTCTCGCACGTGTTTTTACTCGACTAGCCTGCGGGATGCATCCTCTCGCACGTGTTTTTACTCGACTACCCTGCGGGATGCATACTCTCGCACGTGTTTTTGCTCGACTAGCCATGCGCATCCCAAAAAACCTGCGCATGCGCATCCCACAAAACCTGCGTATGCGCATCCCACAAAACCTCGCACGTGTTTTTACTCGACTAGCCTGCGGGATGCATCCTCTCGCACGTGTTTTTACTCGACTAGCCTGCGGGATGCATCCTCTCGCACGTGTTTTTAATCGGCTAGCCTGCAGGATGCATCCTCTCGCACGTGTTTTTACTCGACTAGCCTGCGGTATGCATCCTCTCGCACGTGTTTTTGCTCGACTAGCCATGCGCATCCCAAAAAACCTGCGCATGCGCATCCCCAAAAAACCTGCGCATGCGCATCCCACAAAACCTGCGCATGCGCATCCCACAAAACCTCGCACGTGTTTTTACTCGACTAGCCTGCGGGATGCATCCTCTCGCACGTGTTTTTACTCGACTAGCCTGCGGGATGCATCCTCTCGCACGTGTTTTTGCTGGACTAGCCTGCGGGATGCATCCTCTCGCACGTGTTTGTGCTCGACTAGCCTGCGGGATGCATCCTCTCGCACGTGTTTTTACTCGACTAGCCTGCGGGATGCATCCTCTCGCACGTGTTTTTGCTCGACTAGCCTGCGGGATGCATCCTCTCGCACGTGTTTTTGCTCGACTAGCCTGCGGGATGCATCCTCTCGCACGTGTTTGTGCTCGACTAGCCTGCGGGATGCATCCTCTCGCACGTGTTTTTACTCGACTAGCCTGCGGGATGCATCCTCTCGCACGTGTTTTTGCTCGACTAGCCTGCGGGATGCATCCTCTCGCACGTGTTTTTGCTCGACTAGCCATGCGCATCCCAAAAAACCTGCGCATGCGCATCCCAAAAAACCTGCGCATGCGCATCCCACAAAACCTCCGCATGCGCATACCACAAAACCTCGCACGTGTTTTTACTCGACTAGCCTGCGGGATGCATCCTCTCGCACGTGTTTTTGCTCGACTAGCCTGCGGGATGCATCCTCTCGCACGTGTTTTTACTCGACTAGCCTGCGGGATGCATCCTCTCGCACGTGTTTTTGCTCGACTAGCCTGCGGGATGCATCCTCTCGCACGTGTTTTTGCTCGACTAGCCTGCGGGATGCATCCTCTCGCACGTGTTTTTACTCGACTAGCCTGCGGGATGCATCCTCTCGCACGTGTTTTTACTCGACTACCCTGCGGGATGCATACTCTCGCACGTGTTTTTGCTCGACTAGCCATGCGCATCCCAAAAAACCTGCGCATGCGCATCCCACAAAACCTGCGTATGCGCATCCCACAAAACCTCGCACGTGTTTTTACTCGACTAGCCTGCGGGATGCATCCTCTCGCACGTGTTTGTGCACGACTAGCCTGCGGGATGCATCCTCTCGCACGTGTTTTTACTCGACTACCCTACGGGATGCATCCTCTCGCACGTGTTTTTGCTCGACTAGCCTGCGGGATGCATCCTCTCGCACGTGTTTTTACTCGACTAGCCTGCGGGATGCATCCTCTCGCACGTGTTTTTACTCGACTACCCTGCGGGATGCATCCTCTCGCACGTGTTTTTGCTCGACTAGCCATGCGCATCCCAAAAAACCTGCGCATGCGCATCCCAAAAAACCTGCGCATGCGCATCCCACAAAACCTGCGCATGCGCATCCCACAAAACCTCGCACGTGTTTTTACTCGACTAGCCTGCGGGATGCATCCTGTCGCACGTGTTTTTACTCGACTAGCCTGCGGGATGCATCCTCTCGCACGTGTTTTTGCTCGACTAGCCATGCGCATCCCAAAAAACCTGCGCATGCGCATCCCAAAAAACCTGCGCATGCGCATCCCACAAAACCTCCGCATGCGCATCCCACAAAACCTCGCACGTGTTTTTACTCGACTAGCCTGCGGGATGCATCCTCTCGCACGTGTTTTTGCTCGACTAGCCTGCGGGATGCATCCTCTCGCACGTGTTTGTGCTCGACTAGCCTGCGGGATGCATCCTCTCGCACGTGTTTTTACTCGACTAGCCTGCGGGATGCATCCTCTCGCACGTGTTTTTGCTCGACTAGCCTGCGGGATGCATCCTCTCGCACGTGTTTTTGCTCGACTAGCCATGCGCATCCCAAAAAACCTGCGCATGCGCATCCCAAAAAACCTGCGCATGCGCATCCCACAAAACCTCCGCATGCGCATACCACAAAACCTCGCACGTGTTTTTACTCGACTAGCCTGCGGGATGCATCCTCTCGCACGTGTTTTTGCTCGACTAGCCTGCGGGATGCATCCTCTCGCACGTGTTTTTACTCGACTAGCCTGCGGGATGCATCCTCTCGCACGTGTTTTTGCTCGACTAGCCTGCGGGATGCATCCTCTCGCACGTGTTTTTGCTCGACTAGCCTGCGGGATGCATCCTCTCGCACGTGTTTTTACTCGACTAGCCTGCGGGATGCATCCTCTCGCACGTGTTTTTACTCGACTACCCTGCGGGATGCATACTCTCGCACGTGTTTTTGCTCGACTAGCCATGCGCATCCCAAAAAACCTGCGCATGCGCATCCCACAAAACCTGCGTATGCGCATCCCACAAAACCTCGCACGTGTTTTTACTCGACTAGCCTGCGGGATGCATCCTCTCGCACGTGTTTTTACTCGACTAGCCTGCGGGATGCATCCTCTCGCACGTGTTTTTAATCGGCTAGCCTGCAGGATGCATCCTCTCGCACGTGTTTTTACTCGACTAGCCTGCGGTATGCATCCTCTCGCACGTGTTTTTGCTCGACTAGCCATGCGCATCCCAAAAAACCTGCGCATGCGCATCCCCAAAAAACCTGCGCATGCGCATCCCACAAAACCTGCGCATGCGCATCCCACAAAACCTCGCACGTGTTTTTACTCGACTAGCCTGCGGGATGCATCCTCTCGCACGTGTTTTTACTCGACTAGCCTGCGGGATGCATCCTCTCGCACGTGTTTTTGCTGGACTAGCCTGCGGGATGCATCCTCTCGCACGTGTTTGTGCTCGACTAGCCTGCGGGATGCATCCTCTCGCACGTGTTTTTACTCGACTAGCCTGCGGGATGCATCCTCTCGCACGTGTTTTTGCTCGACTAGCCTGCGGGATGCATCCTCTCGCACGTGTTTTTGCTCGACTAGCCTGCGGGATGCATCCTCTCGCACGTGTTTTTACTCGACTAGCCTGCGGGATGCATCCTCTCGCACGTGTTTTTACTCGACTAGCCTGCGGGATGCATCCTCTCGCACGTGTTTTTGCTTGACTAGCCTGCGGGATGCATCCTCTCGCACGTGTTTTTACTCGACTAGCCTGCGGGATGCATCCTCTCGCACGTGTTTTTACTCGACTACCCTGCGGGATGCATCCTCTCGCACGTGTTTTTACTCGACTGGCCTGCGGGATGCATCCTCTCGCACGTGTTTTTACTCGACTACCCTGCGGGATGCATCCTCTCGCACGTGTTTTTGCTCGACTAGCCTGCGGGATGCATCCTCTCGCACGTGTTTTTGCTCGACTAGCCTGCGGGATGCATCCTCTCGCACGTGTTTTTGCTCGACTAGCCTGCGGGATGCATCCTCTCGCACGTGTTTTTACTCGACTAGCCTGCGGGATGCATTCTCTCGCACGTGTTTTTACTCGACTAGCCTGCGGGATGCATCCTCTCGCACGTGTTTTTGCTCGACTAGCCATGCGCATCCCAAAAAACCTGCGCATGCGCATCCCAAAAAACCTGCGCATGCGCATACCCAAAAAACCTGCGCATGCGCATCCCACAAAACCTGCGCATGCGCATCCCACAAAACCTCGCACGTGTTTTTACTCGACTAGCCTGCGGGATGCATCCTCTCGCACGTGTTTTTACTCGACTAGCCTGCGGGATGCATCCTCTCGCAGGTGTTTTTACTCGACTAGCCTGCGGGATGCATCCTCTCGCACGTGTTTTTACTCGACTAGCCTGCGGGATGCATCCTCTCGCACGTGTTTTTGCTCGACTAGCCATGCGCATCCCAAAAAACCTGCGCATGCGCATCCCAAAAAACCTGCGCATGCGCATCCCACAAAACCTCCGCATGCGCATCCCACAAAACCTCGCACGTGTTTTTACTCGACTAGCCTGCGGGATGCATCCTCTCGCACGTGTTTTTGCTCGACTAGCCTGCGGGATGCATCCTCTCGCACGTGTTTTTACTCGACTAGCCTGCGGGATGCATCCTCTCGCACGTGTTTTTACTCGACTAGCCTGCGGGATGCATCCTCTCGCACGTGTTTTTACTCGACTAGCCTGCGGGATGCATCCTCTCGCACGTGTTTTTGCTCGACTAGCCATGCGCATCCCAAAAAACCTGCGCATGCGCATCCCCAAAAAACCTGCGCATGCGCATCCCACAAAACCTGCGCATGCGCATCCCACAAAACCTCGCACGTGTTTTTACTCGACTAGCCTGCGGGATGCATCCTCTCGCACGTGTTTTTACTCGACTAGCCTGCGGGATGCATCCTCTCGCACGTGTTTTTACTCGACTAGCCAGCGGGATGCATCCTCTCGCACGTGTTTTTGCTCGACTAGCCATGCGCATCCCAAAAAACCTGCGCATGCGCATCCCAAAAAACCTGCGCATGCGCATCCCACAAAACCTGCGCATGCGCATCCCACAAAACCTGCGCATGCGCATCCCACAAAACCTCGCACGTGTTTTTACTCGACTAGCCTGCGGGATGCATCCTCTCGCACGTGTTTTTACTCGACTAGCCTGCGGGATGCATCCTCTCGCACGTGTTTTTGCTCGACTAGCCATGCGCATCCCAAAAACCCTGCGCATGCGCATCCCAAAAAACCTGCGCATGCGCATCCCACAAAACCTCCGCATGCGCATCCCACAAAACCTCGCACGTGTTTTTACTCGACTAGCCTGCGGGATGCATACTCTCGCACGTGTTTTTGCTCGACTAGCCATGCGCATCCCAAAAAACCTGCGCATGCGCATCCCACAAAACCTGCGTATGCGCATCCCACAAAACCTCGCACGTGTTTTTACTCGACTAGCCTGCGGGATGCATCCTCTCGCACGTGTTTTTACTCGACTAGACTGCGGGATGCATCCTCTCGCACGTGTTTTTACTCGACTAGCCTGCAGGATGCATCCTCTCGCACGTGTTTTTACTCGACTAGCCTGCGGTATGCATCCTCTCGCACGTGTTTTTGCTCGACTAGCCATGCGCATCCCAAAAAACCTGCGCATGCGCATCCCAAAAAACCTGCGCATGCGCATCCCCAAAAAACCTGCGCATGCGCATCCCACAAAACAAGCGCATGCGCATCCCACAAAATCTCGCACGTGTTTTTACTCGACTAGCCTGCGGGATGCATCCTCTCGCACGTGTTTTTACTCGACTAGCCTGCGGGATGCATCCTCTCGCACGTGTTTTTACTCGACTAGCCTGCGGGATGCATCCTCTCGCACGTGTTTTTGCTCGACTAGCCTGCGGGATGCATCCTCTCGCACGTGTTTTTGCTCGACTAGGCATGCGCATCCCAAAAAACCTGCGCATGCGCATCCCAAAAAATCTGCGCATGCGCATCCCACAAAACCTGCGCATGCGCATCCCACAAAACCTCGCAAGTGTTTTTACTCGACTTGCCTGCGGGATGCATCCTCTCGCACGTGTTTTTGCTCGACTAGCCATGCGCATCCCAAAAAACCTGCGCATGCGCATCCCAAAAAACCTGCGCATGCGCATCCCACAAAACCTGCGCATGCGCATCCCACGAAACCTCGCACGTGTTTGTGCTCGACTAGCCTGCGGGATGCATCCTTTCGCACGTGTTTTTACTCGACTAGCCTGCGAGATGCATCCTCTCGCACGTGTTTTTGCTCGACTAGCCTGCGGGATGCATCCTCTCGCACGTGTTTTTGCTTGACTAGCCTGCGGGATGCATCCTCTCGCACGTGTTTTTACTCGACTAGCCTGCGGGATGCATCCTCTCGCACGTGTTTTTACTCGACTAGCCTGCGGGATGCATCCTCTCGCACGTGTTTTTGCTCGACTAGCCTGCGGGATGCATCCTCTCGCACGTGTTTTTACTCGACTAGCCTGCGGGATGCATCCTCTCGCACGTGTTTTTACTCGACTAGCCTGCGGGATGCATCCTCTCGCACGTGTTTTTGCTTGACTAGCCTGCGGGATGCATCCTCTCGCACGTGTTTTTACTCGACTAGCCTGCGGGATGCATCCTCTCGCACGTGTTTTTACTCGACTACCCTGCGGGATGCATCCTCTCGCACGTGTTTTTACTCGACTGGCCTGCGGGATGCATCCTCTCGCACGTGTTTTTACTCGACTACCCTGCGGGATGCATCCTCTCGCACGTGTTTTTGCTCGACTAGCCTGCGGGATGCATCCTCTCGCACGTGTTTTTGCTCGACTAGCCTGCGGGATGCATCCTCTCGCACGTGTTTTTACTCGACTAGCCTGCGGGATGCATCCTCTCGCACGTGTTTTTACTCGACTAGCCTGCGGGATGCATCCTCTCGCACGTGTTTTTGCTTGACTAGCCTGCGGGATGCATCCTCTCGCACGTGTTTTTACTCGACTAGCCTGCGGGATGCATCCTCTCGCACGTGTTTTTACTCGACTACCCTGCGGGATGCATCCTCTCGCACGTGTTTTTACTCGACTGGCCTGCGGGATGCATCCTCTCGCACGTGTTTTTACTCGACTACCCTGCGGGATGCATCCTCTCGCACGTGTTTTTGCTCGACTAGCCTGCGGGATGCATCCTCTCGCACGTGTTTTTGCTCGACTAGCCTGCGGGATGCATCCTCTCGCACGTGTTTTTGCTCGACTAGCCTGCGGGATGCATCCTCTCGCACGTGTTTTTACTCGACTAGCCTGCGGGATGCATTCTCTCGCACGTGTTTTTACTCGACTAGCCTGCGGGATGCATCCTCTCGCACGTGTTTTTGCTCGACTAGCCATGCGCATCCCAAAAAAACTGCGCATTGCGCATCCCAAAAAACCTGCGCATGCGCATCCCCAAAAAAACCTGCGCATGCGCATCCCACAAAACCTGCGCATGCGCATCCCACAAAACCTCGCACGTGTTTTTACTCGACTAGCCTGCGGGATGCATCCTCTCGCACGTGTTTTTACTCGACTAGCCTGCGGGATGCATCCTCTCGCAGGTGTTTTTACTCGACTAGCCTGCGGGATGCATCCTCTCGCACGTGTTTTTACTCGACTTGCCTGCGGGATGCATCCTCTCGCACGTGTTTTTGCTCGACTAGCCATGCGCATCCCAAAAAACCTGCGCATGCGCATCCCACACAACCTGCGCATGCGCATCCCACGAAACCTCGCACGTGTTTGTGCTCGACTAGCCTGCGGGATGCATCCTTTCGCACGTGTTTTTACTCGACTAGCCTGCGGGATGCATCCTCTCGCACGTGTTTTTGCTCGACTAGCCTGCGGGATGCATCCTCTCGCACGTGTTTGTGCACGACTAGCCTGCGGGATGCATCCTCTCGCACGTGTTTTTACTCGACTACCCTACGGGATGCATCCTCTCCCACGTGTTTTTGCTCGACTAGCCTGCGGGATGCATCCTCTCGCACGTGTTTTTACTCGACTAGCCTGCGGATGCATCCTCTCGCACGTGTTTTTACTCGACTACCCTGCGGGATGCATCCTCTCGCACGTGTTTTTGCTCGACTAGCCATGCGCATCCCAAAAAACCTGCGCATGCGCATCCCAAAAAACCTGCGCATGCGCATCCCACAAAACCTGCGCTTGCGCATCCACAAAACCTGCGCATGCGCATCCCACAAAACCTGCGCATGCGCATCCCACAAAACCTCGCACGTGTTTTTACTCGACTAGCCTGCGGGATGCATCCTGTCGCACGTGTTTTTACTCGACTAGCCTGCGGGATGCATCCTCTCGCACGTGTTTTTGCTCGACTAGCCATGCGCATCCCAAAAAACCTGCGCATGCGCATCCCAAAAAACCTGCGCATGCGCATCCCACAAAACCTCCGCATGCGCATCCCACAAAACCTCGCACGTGTTTTTACTCGACTAGCCTGCGGGATGCATCCTCTCGCACGTGTTTTTGCTCGACTAGCCTGCGGGATGCATCCTCTCGCACGTGTTTGTGCTCGACTAGCCTGCGGGATGCATCCTCTCGCACGTGTTTTTACTCGACTAGCCTGCGGGATGCATCCTCTCGCACGTGTTTTTGCTCGACTAGCCTGCGGGATGCATCCTCTCGCACGTGTTTTTGCTCGACTAGCCTGCGGGATGCATCCTCTCGCACGTGTTTTTACTCGACTAGCCTGCGGGATGCATCTTCTCGCACGTGTTTTTGCTCGACTAGCCATGCGCATCCCAAAAAACCTGCGCATGCGCATCCCAAAAAACCTGCGCATGCGCATCCCACAAAACCTCCGCATGCGCATCCCACAAAACCTCGCACGTGTTTTTACTCGACTAGCCTGCGGGATGCATCCTCTCGCACGTGTTTTTGCTCGACTAGCCTGCGGGATGCATCCTCTCGCACGTGTTTTTACTCGACTAGCCTGCGGGATGCATCCTCTCGCACGTGTTTTTACTCGACTACCCTGCGGGATGCATACTCTCGCACGTGTTTTTGCTCGACTAGCCATGCGCATCCCACAAAACCTGCGCATGCGCATCCCACAAAACCTCGCACGTGTTTTTACTCGACTAGCCTGCGGGATGCATCCTCTCGCACGTGTTTTTACTCGACTAGCCTGCGGGATGCATCCTCTCGCACGTGTTTTTGCTCGACTAGCCATGCGCATCCCAAAAAACCTGCGCATGCGCATCCCAAAAAACCTGCGCATGCGCATCCCACAAAACCTCCGCATGCGCATACCACAAAACCTCGCATGTGTTTTTGCTCGATTAGCCTGCGGGATGCATCCTCTCGCACGTGTTTTTGCTCGACTAGCCTGCGGGATGCATCCTCTCGCACGTGTTTTTACTCGACTAGCCTGCGGGATGCATCCTCTCGCACGTGTTTTTAATCGACTAGCCTTCAGGATGCATCCTCTCGCACGTGTTTTTACTCGACTAGCCTGCGGTATGCATCCTCTCGCACGTGTTTTTGCTCGACTAGCCATGCGCATCCCAAAAAACCTGCGCATGCGCATCCCCAAAAAACCTGCGCATGCGCATCCCACGAAACCTGCGCATGCGCATCCCACAAAACCTCGCACGTGTTTTTACTCGACTAGCCTGCGGGATGCATCCTCTCGCACGTGTTTTTACTCGACTAGCCTGCGGGATGCATCCTCTCGCACGTGTTTTTACTCGACTAGCCAGCGGGATGCATCCTCTCGCACGTGTTTTTGCTCGACTAGGCATGCGCATCCCAAAAAACCTGCGCATGCGCATCCCAAAAAATCTGCGCATGCGCATCCCACAAAACCTGCGCATGCGCATCCCACAAAACCTCGCACGTGTTTTTACTCGACTTGCCTGCGGGATGCATCCTCTCGCACGTGTTTTTACTCGACTAGCCATGCATATCCCAAAAAACCTGCGCATGCGCATCCCACAAAACCTGCGCATGCGCATCCCACGAAACCTCGCACGTGTTTGTGCTCGACTAGCCTGCGGGATGCATCCTTTCGCACGTGTTTTTACTCGACTAGCCTGCGGGATGCATCCTCTCGCACGTGTTTTTGCTCGGCTAGCCTGCGGCATGCATCCTCTCGCACGTGTTTGTGCACGACTAGTCTGCGGGATGCATCCTCTCGCACGTGTTTTTACTCGACTAGCCTGCGGGATGCATCCTCTCGCACGTGTTTTTGCTCGACTAGCCATGCGCATCCCAAAAACCCTGCGCATGCGCATCCCAAAAAACCTGCGCATGCGCATCCCACAAAACCTCCGCATGCGCATCCCACAAAACCTCGCACGTGTTTTTACTCGACTAGCCTGCGGGATGCATCCTCTCGCACGTGTTTTTGCTCGACTAGCCTGCGGGATGCATCCTCTCGCACGTGTTTGTGCTCGACTAGCCTGCGGGATGCATCCTCTCGCACGTGTTTTTACTCGACTAGCCTGCGGGATGCATCCTCTCGCACGTGTTTTTGCTCGACTAGCCTGCGGGATGCATCCTCTCGCACGTGTTTCTGCTCGACTAGCCTGCGGGATGCATCCTCTCGCACGTGTTTTTACTCGACTAGCCTGCGGGATGCATCCTCTCGCACGTGTTTTTACTCGACTACCCTGCGGGATGCATACTCTCGCACGTGTTTTTTGCTCGACTAGCCATGCGCATCCCAAAAAACCTGCGCATGCGCATCCCACAAAACCTGCGTATGCGCATCCCACAAAACCTCGCACGTGTTTTTACTCGACTAGCCTGCGGGATGCATCCTCTCGCACGTGTTTTTACTCGACTAGCCTGCGGGATGCATCCTCTCGCACGTGTTTTTACTCGACTACCCTGCGGGATGCATCCTCTCGCACGTGTTTTTACTCGACTAGCCTGCGGGATGCATCCTCTCGCACGTGTTTTTACTCGACTACCCTGCGGGATGCATCCTCTCGCACGTGTTTTTACTCGACTAGCCTGCGGGATGCATCCTCTCGCACGTGTTTTTACTCGACTACCCTGCGGGATGCATCCTCTCGCACGTGTTTTTACTCGACTACCCTGCGGGATGCATACTCTCGCACGTGTTTTTGCTCGACTAGCCATGCGCATCCCAAAAAACCTGCGCATGCGCATCCCACAAAACCTGCGTATGCGCATCCCACAAAACCTCGCACGTGTTTTTACTCGACTAGCCTGCGGGATGCATCCTCTCGCACGTGTTTTTACTCGACTAGCCTGCAGGATGCATCCTCTCGCACGTGTTTTTACTCGACTAGCCTGCGGTATGCATCCTCTTGCACGTGTTTTTGCTCGACTAGCCATGCGCATCCCAAAAAACCTGCGCATGCGCATCCCAAAAAACCTGCGCATGCGCATCCCCAAAAAACCTGCGCATGCGCATCCCACAAAAAACCTGCGCATGCGCATCCCACAAAACCTGCGCATGCGCATCCCACAAAACCTCGCACGTGTTTTTACTCGACTAGCCTGCGGGATGCATCCTCTCGCACGTGTTTTTACTCGACTAGCCTGCGGGATGCATCCTCTCGCACGTGTTTTTACTCGACTAGCCTGCGGGATGCATCCTCTCGCACGTGTTTTTGCTCGACTAGCCATGCGCATCCCAAAAAACCTGCGCATGCGCATCCCACAAAACCTGCGCATGCGCATCCCACGAAACCTCGCACGTGTTTGTGCTCGACTAGCCTGCGGGATGCATCCTTTCGCACGTGTTTTTACTCGACTAGCCTGCGGGATGCATCCTCTCGCACGTGTTTTTGCTCGACTAGCCTGCGGGATGCATCCTCTCGCACGTGTTTGTGCACGACTAGCCTGCGGGATGCATCCTCTCGCACGTGTTTTTCCTCAACTAGCCTGCGGGATGCATCCTCTCGCACGTGTTTTTGCTCGACTAGCCTGCGGGATGCATCCTCTCGCACGTGTTTTTACTCGACTAGCCTGCGGGATGCATCCTCTCGCACGTGTTTTTACTCGACTACCCTGCGGGATGCATCCTCTCGCACGTGTTTTTACTCGACTAGCCTGCGGTATGCATCCTCTCGCACGTGTTTTTGCTCGACTAGCCATGCGCATCCCAAAAAACCTGCGCATGCGCATCCCAAAAAACCTGCGCATGCGCATCCCAAAAAACCTGCGCATGCGCATCCCACAAAACCTGCGCATGCGCATCCCACAAAACCTGCGCATGCGCATCCCACGAAACCTCGCACGTGTTTGTGCTCGACTAGCCTGCGGGATGCATCCTTTCGCACGTGTTTTTACTCGACTAGCCTGCGGGATGCATCCTCTCGCACGTGTTTTTGCTCGACTAGCCTGCGGGATGCATCCTCTCGCACGTGTTTGTGCACGACTAGCCTGCGGGATGCATCCTCTCGCACGTGTTTTTACTCGACTAGCCTGCGGGATGCATCCTCTCGCACGTGTTTTTGCTCGACTAGCCTGCGGGATGCATCCTCTCGCACGTGTTTTAACTCGACTAGCCTGCGGGATGCATCCTCTCGCACGTGTTTTTACTCGACTACCCTGCGGGATGCATCCTCTCGCACGTGTTTTTGCTCGACTAGCCATGCGCATCCCAAAAAACCTGCGCATCCCAAAAAACCTGCGCATGCGCATCCCACAAAACCTGCGCATGCGCATCCCACAAAACCTCGCACGTGTTTTTACTCGACTAGCCTGCGGGATGCATCCTCTCGCACGTGTTTTTACTCGACTAGCCTGCGGGATGCATCCTCTCGCACGTGTTTTTGCTCGACTAGCCTGCGGGATGCATCCTCTCGCACGTGTTTTTGCTCGACTAGCCTGCGGGATGCATCCTCTCGCACGTGTTTTTGCTCGACTAGCCTGCTAGCCTGCGGGATGCATCCTCTCGCACGTGTTTTTACTCGACTAGCCTGCGGGATGCATCCTCTCGCACGTGTTTTTACTCGACTAGCCTGCGGGATGCATCCTCTCGCACGTGTTTTTGCTCGACTAGCCATGCGCATCCCAAAAAACCTGCGCATGCGCATCCCACAAAACCTGCGCATGCGCATCCCACGAAACCTCGCACGTGTTTGTGCTCGACTAGCCTGCGGGATGCATCCTTTCGCACGTGTTTTTACTCGACTAGCCTGCGGGATGCATCCTCTCGCACGTGTTTTTGCTCGACTAGCCTGCGGGATGCATCCTCTCGCACGTGTTTGTGCACGACTAGCCTGCGGGATGCATCCTCTCGCACGTGTTTTTCCTCGACTAGCCTGCGGGATGCATCCTCTCGCACGTGTTTTTTGCTCGACTAGCCTGCGGGATGCATCCTCTCGCACGTGTTTTTACTCGACTAGCCTGCGGGATGCATCCTCTCGCACGTGTTTTTACTCGACTACCCTGCGGGATGCATCCTCTCGCACGTGTTTTTACTCGACTAGCCTGCGGTATGCATCCTCTCGCACGTGTTTTTGCTCGACTAGCCATGCGCATCCCAAAAACCTGCGCATGCGCATCCCAAAAAACCTGCGCATGCGCATCCCAAAAAACCTGCGCATGCGCATCCACAAAACCTGCGCATGCGCATCCCACGAAACCTCGCACGTGTTTGTGCTCGACTAGCCTGCGGGATGCATCCTTTCGCACGTGTTTTACTCGACTAGCCTGTGGGATGCATCCTCTCGCACGTGTTTTTGCTCGACTAGCCTGCGGGATGCATCCTCTCGCACGTGTTTGTGCACGACTAGCCTGCGGGATGCATCCTCTCGCACGTGTTTTTACTCGACTAGCCTGCGGGATGCATCCTCTCGCACGTGTTTTTTACTCGACTAGCCTGCGGGATGCATCCTCTCGCACGTGTTTTTGCTCGACTAGCCTGCGGGATGCATCCTCTCGCACGTGTTTTTGCTCGACTAGCCTGTGGGATGCATCCTCTCGCACGTGTTTTTGCTCGACTAGCCTGCGGGATGCATCCTCTCGCACGTGTTTTTACTCGACTAGCCTGCGGGATGCATCCTCTCGCACGTGTTTTTACTCGACTACCCTGCGGGATGCATACTCTCGCACGTGTTTTTGCTCGACTAGCCATGCGCATCCCATAAAAACCTGCGCATGCGCATCCCACAAAACCTGCGTATGCGCATCCCACAAAACCTCGCACGTGTTTTTTACTCGACTAGCCTGCGGGATGCATCCTCTCGCACGTGTTTTTACTCGACTAGCCTGCGGGATGCATCCTCTCGCACGTGTTTTTGCTCGACTAGCCTGCGGGATGCATCCTCTCGCACGTGTTTTTACTCGACTAGCCTGCGGGATGCATCCTCTCGCACGTGTTTTGCTCGACTAGCCTGCGGGATGCATCCTCTCGCACGTGTTTTTACTCGACTAGCCTGCGGGATGCATCCTCTCGCACGTGTTTTTACTCGACTACCCTGCGGGATGCATCCTCTCGCACGTGTTTTTACTCGACTAGCCTGCGGATGCATCCTCTCGCACGTGTTTTTACTCGACTACCCTGCGGGATGCATCCTCTCGCACGTGTTTTTACTCGACTACCCTGCGGGATGCATACTCTCGCACGTGTTTTTGCTCGACTAGCCATGCGCATCCCAAAAAACCTGCGCATGCGCATCCCACAAAACCTGCGTATGCGCATCCCACAAAACCTCGCACGTGTTTTTACTCGACTAGCCTGCGGGATGCATCCTCTCGCACGTGTTTTTACTCGACTAGCCTGCAGGATGCATCCTCTCGCACGTGTTTTTACTCGACTAGCCTGCGGTATGCATCCTCTTGCACGTGTTTTTTGCTCGACTAGCCATGCGCATCCCAAAAAACCTGCGCATGCGCATCCCAAAAAACCTGCGCATGCGCATCCCAAAAAACCTGCGCATGCGCATCCCACAAAAAACCTGCGCATGCGCATCCCACAAAACCTGCGCATGCGCATCCCACAAAACCTCGCACGTGTTTTTACTCGACTAGCCTGCGGGATGCATCCTCTCGCACGTGTTTTTACTCGACTAGCCTGCGGGATGCATCCTCTCGCACGTGTTTTTACTCGACTAGCCTGCGGGATGCATCCTCTCGCACGTGTTTTTGCTCGACTAGCCATGCGCATCCCAAAAAACCTGCGCATGCGCATCCCACAAAACCTGCGCATGCGCATCCCACGAAACCTCGCACGTGTTTGTGCTCGACTAGCCTGCGGGATGCATCCTTTCGCACGTGTTTTTACTCGACTAGCCTGCGGGATGCATCCTCTCGCACGTGTTTTTGCTCGACTAGCCTGCGGGATGCATCCTCTCGCACGTGTTTGTGCACGACTAGCCTGCGGGATGCATCCTCTCGCACGTGTTTTTACTCGACTAGCCTGCGGGATGCATCCTCTCGCACGTGTTTTTACTCGACTACCCTGCGGGATGCATCCTCTCGCACGTGTTTTTACTCGACTAGCTGCGGTATGCATCCTCTCGCACGTGTTTTTGCTCGACTAGCCATGCGCATCCCAAAAAACCTGCGCATGCGCATCCCAAAAAACCTGCGCATGCGCATCCCACAAAACCTGCGCATGCGCATCCCACGAAACCTCGCACGTGTTTGTGCTCGACTAGCCTGCGGGATGCATCCTTTCGCACGTGTTTTTACTCGACTAGCCTGCGGGATGCATCCTCTCGCACGTGTTTTTGCTCGACTAGCCTGCGGGATGCATCCTCTCGCACGTGTTTGTGCACGACTAGCCTGCGGGATGCATCCTCTCGCACGTGTTTTTACTCGACTAGCCTGCGGGATGCATCCTCTCGCACGTGTTTTTGCTCGACTAGCCTGCGGGATGCATCCTCTCGCACGTGTTTTTACTCGACTAGCCTGCGGGATGCATCCTCTCGCACGTGTTTTACTCGACTACCCTGCGGGATGCATCCTCTCGCACGTGTTTTGCTCGACTAGCCATGCGCATCCCAAAAAAACCTGCGCATCCCAAAAAACCTGCGCATGCGCATCCCACAAAACCTGCGCATGCGCATCCACAAAACCTCGCACGTGTTTTTACTCGACTAGCCTGCGGGATGCATCCTCTCGCACGTGTTTTTACTCGACTAGCCTGCGGGATGCATCCTCTCGCACGTGTTTTTGCTCGACTAGCCTGCGGGATGCATCCTCTCGCACGTGTTTTTACTCGACTAGCCTGCGGGATGCATCCTCTCGCACGTGTTTTTACTCGACTACCTGCGGGATGCATCCTCTCGCACGTGTTTTTGCTCGACTAGCCATGCGCATCCCAAAAAACCTGCGCATGCGCATCCCAAAAAACCTGCGCATGCGCATCCCACAAAACCTGCGCATGCGCATCCCACAAAACCTCGCACGTGTTTTTACTCGACTAGCCTGCGGGATGCATCCTCTCGCACGTGTTTTTGCTCGACTAGCCATGCGCATCCCAAAAAACCTGCGCATGCGCATCCCAAAAAACCTGCGCATGCGCATCCCACGAAACCTCGCACGTGTTTGTGCTCGACTAGCCTGCGGGATGCATCCTTTCGCACGTGTTTTTACTCGACTAGCCTGCGAGATGCATCCTCTCGCACGTGTTTTTGCTCGACTAGCCTGCGGGATGCATCCTCTCGCACGTGTTTGTGCACGACTAGCCTGCGGGATGCATCCTCTCGCACGTGTTTTTACTCGACTAGCCTGCGGGATGCATCCTCTCGCACGTGTTTTTGCTCGACTAGCCTGCGGGATGCATCCTCTCGCACGTGTTTTTACTCGACTAGCCTGCGGGATGCATCCTCTCGCACGTGTTTTTACTCGACTACCCTGCGGGATGCATCCTCTCGCACGTGTTTTTACTCGACTAGCCTGCGGGATGCATCCTCTCGCACGTGTTTTTACTCGACTACCCTGCGGGATGAATCCTCTCGCACGTGTTTTTGCTCGACTAGCCATGCGTATCCCAAAAAACCTGCGCATGCGCATCCCACAAAACCTCGCACGTGTTTTACTCGACTAGCCTGCGGGATGCATCCTCTCGCACGTGTTTTTACTCGACTAGCCTGCGGGATGCATCCTCTCGCACGTGTTTTTGCTCGACTAGCCATGCGCATCCCAAAAACCTGCGCATGCGCATCCCACAAAACCTCCGCATGCGCATACCACAAAACCTCGCACGTGTTTTTACTCGACTAGCCTGCGGGATGCATCCTCTCGCACGTGTTTTTGCTCGACTAGCCTGCGGGATGCATCCTCTCGCACGTGTTTGTGCTCGACTAGCCTGCGGGATGCATCCTCTCGCACGTGTTTTTACTCGACTAGCCTGCGGGATGCATCCTCTCGCACGTGTTTTTGCTCGACTAGCCTGCGGGATGCATCCTCTCGCACGTGTTTTTAATCGACTAGCCTGCAGGATGCATCCTCTCGCACGTGTTTTTACTCGACTAGCCTGCGGTATGCATCCTCTCGCACGTGTTTTTGCTCGACTAGCCATGCGCATCCAAAAAAACCTGCGCATGCGCATCCCCAAAAAACCTGCGCATGCGCATCCCACAAAACCTCGCACGTGTTTTTACTCGACTAGCCTGCGGGATGCATCCTCTCGCACGTGTTTTTACTCGACTAGCCTGCGGGATGCATCCTCTCGCACGTGTTTTTACTCGACTAGCCACCGGGATGCATCCTCTCGCACGTGTTTTTGCTCGACTAGCCTGCGGGTTGCATCCTCTCGCACGTGTTTGTGCACGACTAGCCTGCGGGATGCATCCTCTCGCACGTGTTTTTACTCGACTAGCCTGCGGGATGCATCGTCTCGCACGTGTTTTTGCTTGACTAGCCTGCGGGATGCATCCTCTCGCACGTGTTTTTACTCGACTAGCCTGCGGGATGCATCCTCTCGCACGTGTTTTTACTCGACTACCCTGCGGGATGCATCCTCTCGCACGTGTTTTTACTCGACTGGCCTGCGGGATGCATCCTCTCGCACGTGTTTTTACTCGACTAGCCTGCGGGATGCATCCTCTCGCACGTGTTTTTACTCGACTACCCTGCGGGATGCATCCTCTCGCACGTGTTTTTACTCGACTGGCCTGCGGGATGCATCCTCTCGCACGTGTTTTTACTCGACTACCCTGCGGGATGCATCCTCTCGCACGTGTTTTTGCTCGACTAGCCATGCTCATCCCAAAAAACCTGCGCATGCGCATCCCAAAAAACCTGCGCATGCGCATCCACAAAACCTGCGCATGCGCATCCCACAAAACCTGCGCATGCGCATCCCACAAAACCTCGCACGTGTTTTTACTCGACTAGCCTGCGGGATGCATCCTCTCGCACGTGTTTTTACTCGACTAGCCTGCGGGATGCATCCTCTCGCACGTGTTTTTGCTCGACTAGCCATGCGCATCCCAAAAAACCTGCGCATGCGCATCCCAAAAAACCTGCGCATGCGCATCCCACGAAACCTCGCACGTGTTTGTGCTCGACTAGCCTGCGGGATGCATCCTTTCGCACGTGTTTTTACTCGACTAGCCTGCGGGATGCATCCTCTCGCACGTGTTTTTTGCTCGACTAGCCTGCGGGATGCATCCTCTCGCACGTGTTTGTGCACGACTAGCCTGCGGGATGCATCCTCTCGCACGTGTTTTTACTCGACTAGCCTGCGGGATGCATCCTCTCGCACGTGTTTTTACTCGACTAGCCTGCGGGATGCATCCTCTCGCACGTGTTTTTACTCGACTAGCCTGCGGGATGCATCCTCTTGCACGTGTTTTTACTCGACTACTCTGCGGGATGCATACTCTCGCACGTGTTTTTGCTCGACTAGCCATGCGCATCCCAAAAAACCTGCGCATGCGCATCCCACAATACCTGCGTATGCGCATCCCACAAAACCTCGCACGTGTTTTTACTCGACTAGCCTGCGGGATGCATCCTCTCGCACGTGTTTTTGCTCGACTAGCCTGCGGGATGCATCCTCTCGCACGTGTTTTTACTCGACTGGCCTGCGGGATGCATCCTCTCGCACGTGTTTTTACTCGACTAGCCTGCGGGATGCATCCTCTCGCACGTGTTTTTACTCGACTACCCTGCGGGATGCATCCTCTCGCACGTGTTTTTACTCGACTGGCCTGCGGGATGCATCCTCTCGCACGTGTTTTTACTCGACTACCCTGCGGATGCATCCTCTCGCACGTGTTTTTGCTCGACTAGCCATGCTCATCCCAAAAAACCTGCGCATGCGCATCCAAAAAACCTGCGCATGCGCATCCCACAAACCTGCGCATGCGCATCCCACAAAACCTGCGCATGCGCATCCCACAAAACCTCGCACGTGTTTTTTACTCGACTAGCCTGCGGGATGCATCCTCTCGCACGTGTTTTTTACTCGACTAGCCTGCGGGATGCATCCTCTCGCACGTGTTTTTACTCGACTACCCTGCGGATGCATCCTCTCGCACGTGTTTTTACTCGACTGGCCTGCGGGATGCATCCTCTCGCACGTGTTTTTACTCGACTACCCTGCGGGATGCATCCTCTCGCACGTGTTTTTGCTCGACTAGCCATGCTCATCCCAAAAAACCTGCGCATGCGCATCCCAAAAAACCTGCGCATGCGCATCCCACAAAACCTGCGCATGCGCATCCCACAAAACCTGCGCATGCGCATCCCACAAAACCTCGCACGTGTTTTTACTCGACTAGCCTGCGGGATGCATCCTCTCGCACGCGTTTTTACTCGACTAGCCTGCGGGATGCATCCTCTCGCACGTGTTTTTGCTCGACTAGCCATGCGCATCCCAAAAAACCTGCGCATGCGCATCCCAAAAAACCTGCGCATGCGCATCCCACAAAACCTGCGCATGCGCATCCCACGAAACCTCGCACGTGTTTGTGCTCGACTAGCCTGCGGGATGCATCCTTTCGCACGTGTTTTTACTCGACTAGCCTGCGGGATGCATCCTCTCGCACGTGTTTTTGCTCGACTAGCCTGCGGGATGCATCCTCTCGCACGTGTTTGTGCACGACTAGCCTGCGGGATGCATCCTCTCGCACGTGTTTTTACTCGACTAGCCTGCGGGATGCATCCTCTCGCACGTGTTTTTACTCGACTAGCCTGCGGGATGCATCCTCTCGCACGTGTTTTTACTCGACTAGCCTGCGGGATGCATCCTCTTGCACGTGTTTTTACTCGACTACTCTGCGGGATGCATACTCTCGCACGTGTTTTTGCTCGACTAGCCATGCGCATCCCAAAAAACCTGCGCATGCGCATCCCACAATACCTGCGTATGCGCATCCCACAAAACCTCGCACGTGTTTTTACTCGACTAGCCTGCGGGATGCATCCTCTCGCACGTGTTTTTGCTCGACTAGCCTGCGGGATGCATCCTCTCGCACGTGTTTGTGCTCGACTAGCCTGCGGGATGCATCCTCTCGCACGTGTTTTACTCGACTAGCCTGCGGGATGCATCCTCTCGCACGTGTTTTTGCTCGACTAGCCTGCGGGATGCATCCTCTCGCACGTGTTTTTGCTCGACTTGCCTGCGGGATGCATCCTCTCGCACGTGTTTTTACTCGACTAGCCTGCGGGATGCATCCTCTCGCACGTGTTTTTACTCGACTAGCCTGCGGGATGCATCCTCTCGCACTGTTTTTTACTCGACTAGCCTGCAGGATGCATCCTCTCGCACGTGTTTTTACTCGACTAGCCTGCGGTATGCATCTCTCGCACGTGTTTTTTGCTCGACTAGCCATGCGCATCCCACAAAACCTGCGCATGCGCATCCCACGAAACCTCGCACGTGTTTGTGCTCGACTAGCCTGCGGGATGCATCCTCTCGCACGTGTTTTTACTCGACTAGCCTGCGGGATGCATCCTCTCGCACGTGTTTTTACTCGACTAGCCTGCAGGATGCATCCTCTCGCACGTGTTTTTACTCGACTAGCCTGCGGTATGCATCCTCTCGCACGTGTTTTTGCTCGACTAGCCATGCGCATCCCAAAAAACCTGCGCATGCGCATCCCAAAAAACCTGCGCATGCGCATTCCCACAAAACCTGCGCATGCGCATCCCACGAAACCTCGCACGTGTTTGTGCTCGACTAGCCTGCGGGATGCATCCTTTCGCACGTGTTTTTACTCGACTAGCCTGCGGGATGCATCCTCTCGCACGTGTTTTTGCTCGACTAGCCTGCGGGATGCATCCTCTCGCACGTGTTTGTGCACGACTAGCCTGCGGGATGCATCCTCTCGCACGTGTTTTTACTCGACTAGCCTGCGGGATGCATCCTCTCGCACGTGTTTTTGCTCGACTAGCCTGCGGGATGCATCCTCTCGCACGTGTTTTTACTCGACTAGCCTGCGGGATGCATCCTCTCGCACGTGTTTTTACTCGACTACCCTGCGGGATGCATCCTCTCGCACGTGTTTTTGCTCGACTAGCCATGCGCATCCCAAAAAACCTGCGCATGCGCATCCCCAAAAAACCTGCGCATGCGCATCCCACAAAACCTCGCACGTGTTTTTACTCGACTAGCCTGCGGGATGCATCCTCTCGCACGTGTTTTTACTCGACTAGCCTGCGGGATGCATCCTCTCGCACGTGTTTTTACTCGACTAGCCACCGGGATGCATCCTCTCGCACGTGTTTTTGCTCGACTAGGCATGCGCATCCCAAAAAACCTGCGCATGCGCATCCCAAAAAATCTGCGCATGCGCATCCCACAAAACCTGCGCATGCGCATCCCACAAAACCTCGCACGTGTTTTTACTCGACTTGCCTGCGGGATGCATCCTCTCGCACGTGTTTTTACTCGACTAGCCTGCGGGATGCATCCTCTCGCACGTGTTTTTACTCGACTAGCCTGCGGGATGCATCCTCTCGCACGTGTTTTTACTCGACTAGCCTGCGGGATGCATCGTCTCGCACGTGTTTTTGCTTGACTAGCCTGCGGGATGCATCCTCTCGCACGTGTTTTTACTCGACTAGCCTGCGGGATGCATCCTCTCGCACGTGTTTTTACTCGACTACCCTGCGGGATGCATCCTCTCGCACGTGTTTTTACTCGACTGGCCTGCGGGATGCATCCTCTCGCACGTGTTTTTGCTCGACTAGCCTGCGGGATGCATCCTCTCGCACGTGTTTGTGCACGACTAGCCTGCGGGATGCATCCTCTCGCACGTGTTTTTACTCGACTAGCCTGCGGGATGCATCCTCTCGCACGTGTTTTTGCTCGACTAGCCTGCGGGATGCATCCTCTCGCACGTGTTTTTGCTCGACTAGCCATGCTCATCCCAAAAAACCTGCGCATGCGCATCCCAAAAAACCTGCGCATGCGCATCCCACAAAACCTGCGCATGCGCATCCCACAAAACCTGCGCATGCGCATCCCACAAAACCTCGCACGTGTTTTTACTCGACTAGCCTGCGGGATGCATCCTCTCGCACGTGTTTTTACTCGACTAGCCTGCGGGATGCATCCTCTTGCACGTGTTTTTACTCGACTACTCTGCGGGATGCATACTCTCGCACGTGTTTTTGCTCGACTAGCCATGCGCATCCCAAAAAACCTGCGCATGCGCATCCCACAATACCTGCGTATGCGCATCCCACAAAACCTCGCACGTGTTTTTACTCGACTAGCCTGCGGGATGCATCCTCTCGCACGTGTTTTTGCTCGACTAGCCTGCGGGATGCATCCTCTCGCACGTGTTTGTGCTCGACTAGCCTGCGGGATGCATCCTCTCGCACGTGTTTTTACTCGACTAGCCTGCGGGATGCATCCTCTCGCACGTGTTTTTGCTCGACTAGCCTGCGGGATGCATCCTCTCGCACGTGTTTTTGCTCGACTTGCCTGCGGGATGCATCCTCTCGCACGTGTTTTTACTCGACTAGCCTGCGGGATGCATCCTCTCGCACGTGTTTTTACTCGACTAGCCTGCGGGATGCATCCTCTCGCACGTGTTTTTACTCGACTAGCCTGCAGGATGCATCCTCTCGCACGTGTTTTTACTCGACTAGCCTGCGGTATGCATCCTCTCGCACGTGTTTTTGCTCGACTAGCCATGCGCATCCCAAAAAACCTGCGCATGCGCATCCCAAAAAACCTGCGCATGCGCATCCCACAAAACCTGCGCATGCGCATCCCACGAAACCTCGCACGTGTTTGTGCTCGACTAGCCTGCGGGATGCATCCTCTCGCACGTGTTTTTACTCGACTAGCCTGCGGGATGCATCCTCTCGCACGTGTTTTTACTCGACTAGCCTGCAGGATGCATCCTCTCGCACGTGTTTTTACTCGACTAGCCTGCGGTATGCATCCTCTCGCACGTGTTTTTGCTCGACTAGCCATGCGCATCCCAAAAAACCTGCGCATGCGCATCCCACAAAACCTGCGCATGCGCATCCCACGAAACCTCGCACGTGTTTGTGCTCGACTAGCCTGCGGGATGCATCCTTTCGCACGTGTTTTTACTCGACTAGCCTGCGGGATGCATCCTCTCGCACGTGTTTTTGCTCGACTAGCCTGCGGGATGCATCCTCTCGCACGTGTTTGTGCACGACTAGCCTGCGGGATGCATCCTCTCGCACGTGTTTTTACTCGACTAGCCTGCGGGATGCATCCTCTCGCACGTGTTTTTGCTCGACTAGCCTGCGGGATGCATCCTCTCGCACGTGTTTTTACTCGACTAGCCTGCGGGATGCATCCTCTCGCACGTGTTTTTACTCGACTACCCTGCGGGATGCATCCTCTCGCACGTGTTTTTGCTCGACTAGCCATGCGCATCCCAAAAAACCTGCGCATCCCAAAAAACCTGCGCATGCGCATCCCACAAAACCTGCGCATGCGCATCCCACAAAACCTCGCACGTGTTTTTACTCGACTAGCCTGCGGGATGCATCCTCTCGCACGTGTTTTTACTCGACTAGCCTGCGGGATGCATCCTCTCGCACGTGTTTTTGCTCGACTAGCCATGCGCATCCCAAAAAACCTGCGCATGCGCATCCCACAAAACCTCCGCATGCGCATCCCACAAAACCTCGCACGTGTTTTTACTCGACTAGCCTGCGGGATGCATCCTCTCGCACGTGTTTTTGCTCGACTAGCCTGCGGGATGCATCCTCTCGCACGTGTTTGTGCTCGACTAGCCTGCGGGATGCATCCTCTCGCACGTGTTTTTACTCGACTAGCCTGCGGGATGCATCCTCTCGCACGTGTTTTTGCTCGACTAGCCTGCGGGATGCATCCTCTCGCACGTGTTTTTGCTCGACTAGCCTGCGGGATGCATCCTCTCGCACGTGTTTTTACTCGACTAGCCTGCGGGATGCATCCTCTCGCACGTGTTTTTACTCGACTAGCCTGCGGGATGCATCCTCTCGCACGTGTTTTTACTCGACTAGCCTGCGGGATGCATCCTCTTGCACGTGTTTTTACTCGACTACTCTGCGGGATGCATACTCTCGCACGTGTTTTTGCTCGACTAGCCATGCGCATCCCAAAAAACCTGCGCATGCGCATCCCACAATACCTGCGTATGCGCATCCCACAAAACCTCGCACGTGTTTTTACTCGACTAGCCTGCGGGATGCATCCTCTCGCACGTGTTTTTGCTCGACTAGCCTGCGGGATGCATCCTCTCGCACGTGTTTGTGCTCGACTAGCCTGCGGGATGCATCCTCTCGCACGTGTTTTTACTCGACTAGCCTGCGGGATGCATCCTCTCGCACGTGTTTTTGCTCGACTAGCCTGCGGGATGCATCCTCTCGCACGTGTTTTTGCTCGACTTGCCTGCGGGATGCATCCTCTCGCACGTGTTTTTACTCGACTAGCCTGCGGGATGCATCCTCTCGCACGTGTTTTTACTCGACTAGCCTGCGGGATGCATCCTCTCGCACGTGTTTTTACTCGACTAGCCTGCAGGATGCATCCTCTCGCACGTGTTTTTACTCGACTAGCCTGCGGTATGCATCCTCTCGCACGTGTTTTTGCTCGACTAGCCATGCGCATCCCAAAAAACCTGCGCATGCGCATCCCAAAAAACCTGCGCATGCGCATCCCACAAAACCTGCGCATGCGCATCCCACGAAACCTCGCACGTGTTTGTGCTCGACTAGCCTGCGGGATGCATCCTCTCGCACGTGTTTTTACTCGACTAGCCTGCGGGATGCATCCTCTCGCACGTGTTTTTACTCGACTAGCCTGCAGGATGCATCCTCTCGCACGTGTTTTTACTCGACTAGCCTGCGGTATGCATCCTCTCGCACGTGTTTTTGCTCGACTAGCCATGCGCATCCCAAAAAACCTGCGCATGCGCATCCCAAAAAACCTGCGCATGCGCATCCCACGAAACCTCGCACGTGTTTGTGCTCGACTAGCCTGCGGGATGCATCCTTTCGCACGTGTTTTTACTCGACTAGCCTGCGGGATGCATCCTCTCGCACGTGTTTTTGCTCGACTAGCCTGCGGGATGCATCCTCTCGCACGTGTTTGTGCACGACTAGCCTGCGGGATGCACCCTCTCGCACGTGTTTTTACTCGACTAGCCTGCGGGATGCATCCTCTCGCACGTGTTTTTGCTCGACTAGCCTGCGGGATGCATCCTCTCGCACGTGTTTTTACTCGACTAGCCTGCGGGATGCATCCTCTCGCACGTGTTTTTACTCGACTACCCTGCGGGATGCATCCTCTCGCACGTGTTTTTGCTCGACTAGCCATGCGCATCCCAAAAAACCTGCGCATCCCAAAAAACCTGCGCATGCGCATCCCACAAAACCTGCGCATGCGCATCCCACAAAACCTCGCACGTGTTTTTACTCGACTAGCCTGCGGGATGCATCCTCTCGCACGTGTTTTTACTCGACTAGCCTGCGGGATGCATCCTCTCGCACGTGTTTTTGCTCGACTAGCCATGCGCATCCCAAAAAACCTGCGCATGCGCATCCCAAAAAACCTGCGCGTGCGCATCCCACAAAACCTCCGCATGCGCATCCCACAAAACCTCGCACGTGTTTTTACTCGACTAGCCTGCGGGATGCATCCTCTCGCACGTGTTTTTGCTCGACTAGCCTGCGGGATGCATCCTCTCGCACGTGTTTGTGCTCGACTAGCCTGCGGGATGCATCCTCTCGCACGTGTTTTTACTCGACTAGCCTGCGGGATGCATCCTCTCGCACGTGTTTTTGCTCGAGTAGCCTGCGGGATGCATCCTCTCGCACGTGTTTTTGCTCGACTAGCCTGCGGGATGCATCCTCTCGCACGTGTTTTTACTCGACTAGCCTGCGGGATGCATCCTCTCGCACGTGTTTTTGCTCGACTAGCCATGCGCATCCCAAAAAACCTGCGCATGCGCATCCCACAAAACCTCCGCATGCGCATCCCACAAAACCTCGCACGTGTTTTTACTCGACTAGCCTGCGGGATGCATCCTCTCGCACGTGTTTTTGCTCGACTAGCCTGCGGGATGCATCCTCTCGCACGTGTTTGTGCTCGACTAGCCTGCGGGATGCATCCTCTCGCACGTGTTTTTACTCGACTAGCCTGCGGGATGCATCCTCTCGCACGTGTTTTTGCTCGACTAGCCTGCGGGATGCATCCTCTCGCACGTGTTTTTGCTCGACTACCCTGCGGGATGCATCCTCTCGCACGTGTTTTTACTCGACTGGCCTGCGGGATGCATCCTCTCGCACGTGTTTTTACTCGACTACCCTGCGGGATGCATCCTCTCGCACGTGTTTTTGCTCGACTAGCCTGCGGGATGCATCCTCTCGCACGTGTTTTTGCTCGACTAGCCTGCGGGATGCATCCTCTCGCACGTGTTTTTGCTCGACTAGCCTGCGGGATGCATCCTCTCGCACGTGTTTTTACTCGACTACCCTGCGGGATGCATCCTCTCGCACGTGTTTTTACTCGACTGGCCTGCGGGATGCATCCTCTCGCACGTGTTTTTACTCGACTACCCTGCGGGATGCATCCTCTCGCACGTGTTTTTGCTCGACTAGCCTGCGGGATGCATCCTCTCGCACGTGTTTTTGCTCGACTAGCCTGCGGGATGCATCCTCTCGCACGTGTTTTTGCTCGACTAGCCTGCGGGATGCATCCTCTCGCACGTGTTTTTACTCGACTAGCCTGCGGGATGCATTCTCTCGCACGTGTTTTTACTCGACTAGCCTGCGGGATGCATCCTCTCGCACGTGTTTTTGCTCGACTAGCCATGCGCATCCCAAAAAACCTGCGCATGCGCATCCCAAAAAACCTGCGCATGCGCATCCCCAAAAAACCTGCGCATGCGCATCCCACAAAACCTGCGCATGCGCATCCCACAAAACCTCGCACGTGTTTTTACTCGACTAGCCTGCGGGATGCATCCTCTCGCACGTGTTTTTACTCGACTAGCCTGCGGGATGCATCCTCTCGCACGTGTTTTTGCTCGACTAGCCTGCGGGATGCATCCTCTCGCACGTGTTAGTGCTCGACTAGCCTGCGGGATGCATCCTCTCGCACGTGTTTTTACTCGACTAGCCTGCGGGATGCATCCTCTCGCACGTGTTTTTGCTCGACTAGCCTGCGGGATGCATCCTCTCGCACGTGTTTTTGCTCGACTAGCCTGCGGGATGCATCCTCTCGCACGTGTTTTTACTCGACTAGCCTGCGGGATGCATCCTCTCGCACGTGTTTTTGCTCGACTAGCCATGCGCATCCCAAAAAACCTGCGCATGCGCATCCCAAAAAACCTGCGCATGCGCATCCCACAAAACCTCCGCATGCGCATCCCACAAAACCTCGCACGTGTTTTTACTCGACTAGCCTGCGGGATGCATCCTCTCGCACGTGTTTTTGCTCGACTAGCCTGCGGGATGCATCCTCTCGCACGTGTTTTTACTCGACTAGCCTGCGGGATGCATCCTCTCGCACGTGTTTTTACTCGACTACCCTGCGGGATGCATACTCTCGCACGTGTTTTTGCTCGACTAGCCATGCGCATCCCACAAAACCTGCGCATGCGCATCCCACAAAACCTCGCACGTGTTTTTACTCGACTAGCCTGCGGGATGCATCCTCTCGCACGTGTTTTTACTCGACTAGCCTGCGGGATGCATCCTCTCGCACGTGTTTTTGCTCGACTAGCCATGCGCATCCCAAAAAACCTGCGCATGCGCATCCCAAAAAACCTGCGCATGCGCATCCCACAAAACCTCCGCATGCGCATACCACAAAACCTCGCACGTGTTTTTACTCGACTAGCCTGCGGGATGCATCCTCTCGCACGTGTTTTTGCTCGACTAGCCTGCGGGATGCATCCTCTCGCACGTGTTTGTGCTCGACTAGCCTGCGGGATGCATCCTCTCGCACGTGTTTTTACTCGACTAGCCTGCGGGATGCATCCTCTCGCACGTGTTTTTGCTCGACTAGCCTGCGGGATGCATCCTCTCGCACGTGTTTTTGCTCGACTAGCCTGCGGGATGCATCCTCTCGCACGTGTTTTTACTCGACTAGCCTGCGGGATGCATCCTCTCGCACGTGTTTTTACTCGACTACCCTGCGGGATGCATACTCTCGCACGTGTTTTTGCTCGACTAGCCATGCGCATCCCAAAAAACCTGCGCATGCGCATCCCACAAAACCTGCGTATGCGCATCCCACAAAACCTCGCACGTGTTTTTACTCGACTAGCCTGCGGGATGCATCCTCTCGCACGTGTTTTTACTCGACTAGCCTGCGGGATGCATCCTCTCGCACGTGTTTTTAATCGACTAGCCTGCAGGATGCATCCTCTCGCACGTGTTTTTACTCGACTAGCCTGCGGTATGCATCCTCTCGCACGTGTTTTTGCTCGACTAGCCATGCGCATCCCAAAAAACCTGCGCATGCGCATCCCCAAAAAACCTGCGCATGCGCATCCCACAAAACCTGCGCATGCGCATCCCACAAAACCTCGCACGTGTTTTTACTCGACTAGCCTGCGGGATGCATCCTCTCGCACGTGTTTTTACTCGACTAGCCTGCGGGATGCATCCTCTCGCACGTGTTTTTACTCGACTAGCCAGCGGGATGCATCCTCTCGCACGTGTTTTTGCTCGACTAGGCATGCGCATCCCAAAAAACCTGCGCATGCGCATCCCAAAAAATCTGCGCATGCGCATCCCACAAAACCTGCGCATGCGCATCCCACAAAACCTCGCACGTGTTTTTACTCGACTTGCCTGCGGGATGCATCCTCTCGCACGTGTTTGTGCACGACTAGTCTGCGGGATGCATCCTCTCGCACGTGTTTTTACTCGACTAGCCTGCGGGATGCATCCTCTCGCACGTGTTTTTGCTCGACTAGCCTGCGGGATGCATCGTCTCGCACGTGTTTTTACTCGACTAGCCTGCGGGATGCATCCTCTCGCACGTGTTTTTACTCGACTACCCTGCGGGATGCATCCTCTCGCACGTGTTTTTACTCGACTAGCCTGCGGGATGCATCCTCTCGCACGTGTTTTTACTCGACTACCCTGCGGGATGCATCCTCTCGCACGTGTTTTTGCTCGACTAGCCATGCGCATCCCAAAAAACCTGCGCATGCGCATCCCAAAAAACCTGCGCATGCGCATCCCACAAAACCTGCGCATGCGCATCCCACAAAACCTGCGCATGCGCATCCCACAAAACCTCGCACGTGTTTTTACTCGACTAGCCTGCGGGATGCATCCTCTCGCACGTGTTTTTACTCGACTAGCCTGCGGGATGCATCCTCTCGCACGTGTTTTTGCTCGACTAGCCATGCGCATCCCAAAAACCCTGCGCATGCGCATCCCAAAAAACCTGCGCATGCGCATCCCACAAAACCTCCGCATGCGCATCCCACAAAACCTCGCACGTGTTTTTACTCGACTAGCCTGCGGGATGCATCCTCTCGCACGTGTTTTTGCTCGACTAGCCTGCGGGATGCATCCTCTCGCACGTGTTTGTGCTCGACTAGCCTGCGGGATGCATCCTCTCGCACGTGTTTTTGCTCGACTAGACTGCGGGATGCATCCTCTCGCACGTGTTTTTACTCGACTAGCCTGCAGGATGCATCCTCTCGCACGTGTTTTTACTCGACTTGCCTGCGGTATGCATCCTCTCGCACGTGTTTTTGCTCGACTAGCCATGCGCATCCCAAAAAACCTGCGCATGCGCATCCCAAAAAACCTGCGCATGCGCATCCCAAAAAACCTGCGCATGCGCATCCCACAAAACCTGCGCATGCGCATCCCACAAAACCTCGCACGTGTTTTTACTCGACTAGCCTGCGGGATGCATCCTCTCGCACGTGTTTTTACTCGACTAGCCTGCGGGATGCATCCTCTCGCACGTGTTTTTACTCGACTAGCCTGCGGGATGCATCCTCTCGCACGTGTTTTTGCTCGACTAGCCTGCGGGATGCATCCTCTCGCACGTGTTTTTGCTCGACTAGGCATGCACATCCCAAAAAACCTGCGCATGCGCATCCCAAAAAATCTGCGCATGCGCATCCCACAAAACCTGCGCATGCGCATCCCACAAAACCTCGCACGTGTTTTTACTCGACTTGCCTGCGGGATGCATCCTCTCGCACGTGTTTTTGCTCGACTAGCCATGCGCATCCCAAAAAACCTGCGCATGCGCATCCCAAAAAACCTGCGCATGCGCATCCCACAAAACCTGCGCATGCGCATCCCACGAAACCTCGCACGTGTTTGTGCTCGACTAGCCTGCGGGATGCATCCTTTCGCACGTGTTTTTACTCGACTAGATTGCGAGATGCATCCTCTCGCACGTGTTTTTGCTCGACTAGCCTGCGGGATGCATCCTCTCGCACGTGTTTGTGCACGACTAGCCTGCGGGATGCATCCTCTCGCACGTGTTTTTACTCGACTAGCCTGCGGGATGCATCCTCTCGCACGTGTTTTTGCTCGACTAGCCTGCGGGATGCATCCTCTCGCACGTGTTTTTACTCGACTAGCCTGCGGGATGCATCCTCTCGCACGTGTTTTTACTCGACTACCCTGCGGGATGCATCCTCTCGCACGTGTTTTTACTCGACTAGCCTGCGGGATGCATCCTCTCGCACGTGTTTTTACTCGACTACCCTGCGGGATGCATCCTCTCGCACGTGTTTTTACTCGACTAGCCTGCGGGATGCATCCTCTCGCACGTGTTTTTACTCGACTACCCTGCGGGATGCATCCTCTCGCACGTGTTTTTGCTCGACTAGCCATGCGCATCCCAAAAAACCTGCGCATGCGCATCCCAAAAAACCTGCGCATGCGCATCCCACAAAACCTCCGCATGCGCATCCCACAAAACCTCGCACGTGTTTTTACTCGACTAGCCTGCGGGATGCATCCTCTCGCACGTGTTTTTGCTGGACTAGCCTGCGGGATGCATCCTCTCGCACGTGTTTGTGCTCGACTAGCCTGCGGGATGCATCCTCTCGCACGTGTTTTTACTCGACTAGCCTGCGGGATGCATCCTCTCGCACGTGTTTTTTGCTCGACTAGCCTGCGGGATGCATCCTCTCGCACGTGTTTTTGCTCGACTAGCCTGCGGGATGCATCCTCTCGCACGTGTTTTTACTCGACTAGCCTGCGGGATGCATCCTCTCGCACGTGTTTTTACTCGACTAGCCTGCGGGATGCATCCTCTCGCACGTGTTTTTGCTTGACTAGCCTGCGGGATGCATCCTCTCGCACGTGTTTTTACTCGACTAGCCTGCGGGATGCATCCTCTCGCACGTGTTTTTACTCGACTACCCTGCGGGATGCATCCTCTCGCACGTGTTTTTACTCGACTGGCCTGCGGGATGCATCCTCTCGCACGTGTTTTTACTCGACTACCCTGCGGGATGCATCCTCTCGCACGTGTTTTTGCTCGACTAGCCTGCGGGATGCATCCTCTCGCACGTGTTTTTGCTCGACTAGCCTGCGGGATGCATCCTCTCGCACGTGTTTTTACTCGACTACCCTGCGGGATGCATCCTCTCGCACGTGTTTTTACTCGACTGGCCTGCGGGATGCATCCTCTCGCACGTGTTTTTACTCGACTACCCTGCGGGATGCATCCTCTCGCACGTGTTTTTGCTCGACTAGCCTGCGGGATGCATCCTCTCGCACGTGTTTTTGCTCGACTAGCCTGCGGGATGCATCCTCTCGCACGTGTTTTTGCTCGACTAGCCTGCGGGATGCATCCTCTCGCACGTGTTTTTACTCGACTAGCCTGCGGGATGCATTCTCTCGCACGTGTTTTTACTCGACTAGCCTGCGGGATGCATCCTCTCGCACGTGTTTTTGCTCGACTAGCCATGCGCATCCCAAAAAACCTGCGCATGCGCATCCAAAAAACCTGCGCATGCGCATCCCAAAAAACCTGCGCATGCGCATCCCCAAAAAACCTGCGCATGCGCATCCCACAAAACCTGCGCATGCGCATCCCCAAAAAACCTGCGCATGCGCATCCCACAAAACCTGCGCATGCGCATCCCACAAAACCTCGCACGTGTTTTTACTCGACTAGCCTGCGGGATGCATCCTCTCGCACGTGTTTTTACTCGACTAGCCTGCGGATGCATCCTCTCGCAGGTGTTTTTACTCGACTAGCCTGCGGGATGCATCCTCTCGCACGTGTTTTTACTCGACTACCCTGCGGGATGCATCCTCTCGCACGTGTTTTTACTCGACTGGCCTGCGGGATGCATCCTCTCGCACGTGTTTTTACTCGACTACCCTGCGGGATGCATCCTCTCGCACGTGTTTTTGCTCGACTAGCCTGCGGGATGCATCCTCTCGCACGTGTTTTTGCTCGACTAGCCTGCGGGATGCATCCTCTCGCACGTGTTTTTGCTCGACTAGCCTGCGGGATGCATCCTCTCGCACGTGTTTTTACTCGACTAGCCTGCGGGATGCATTCTCTCGCACGTGTTTTTACTCGACTAGCCTGCGGGATGCATCCTCTCGCACGTGTTTTTGCTCGACTAGCCATGCGCATCCCAAAAAACCTGCGCATGCGCATCCCAAAAAACCTGCGCATGCGCATCCCCAAAAAACCTGCGCATGCGCATCCCACAAAACCTGCGCATGCGCATCCCCAAAAAACCTGCGCATGCGCATCCCACAAAACCTGCGCATGCGCATCCCACAAAACCTCGCACGTGTTTTTACTCGACTAGCCTGCGGGATGCATCCTCTCGCACGTGTTTTTACTCGACTAGCCTGCGGGATGCATCCTCTCGCAGGTGTTTTTACTCGACTAGCCTGCGGGATGCATCCTCTCGCACGTGTTTTTACTCGACTTGCCTGCGGGATGCATCCTCTCGCACGTGTTTTTGCTCGACTAGCCATGCGCATCCCAAAAAACCTGCGCATGCGCATCCCACACAACCTGCGCATGCGCATCCCACGAAACCTCGCACGTGTTTGTGCTCGACTAGCCTGCGGGATGCATCCTTTCGCACGTGTTTTTACTCGACTAGCCTGCGGGATGCATCCTCTCGCACGTGTTTTTGCTCGACTAGCCTGCGGGATGCATCCTCTCGCACGTGTTTGTGCACGACTAGCCTGCGGGATGCATCCTCTCGCACGTGTTTTTACTCGACTACCCTACGGGATGCATCCTCTCGCACGTGTTTTTGCTCGACTAGCCTGCGGGATGCATCCTCTCGCACGTGTTTTTACTCGACTAGCCTGCGGGATGCATCCTCTCGCACGTGTTTTTACTCGACTACCCTGCGGGATGCATCCTCTCGCACGTGTTTTTGCTCGACTAGCCATGCGCATCCCAAAAAACCTGCGCATGCGCATCCCAAAAAACCTGCGCATGCGCATCCCACAAAACCTGCGCATGCGCATCCCACAAAACCTCGCACGTGTTTTTACTCGACTAGCCTGCGGGATGCATCCTGTCGCACGTGTTTTTACTCGACTAGCCTGCGGGATGCATCCTCTCGCACGTGTTTTTGCTCGACTAGCCATGCGCATCCCAAAAAACCTGCGCATGCGCATCCCAAAAAACCTGCGCATGCGCATCCCACAAAACCTCCGCATGCGCATCCCACAAAACCTCGCACGTGTTTTTACTCGACTAGCCTGCGGGATGCATCCTCTCGCACGTGTTTTTGCTCGACTAGCCATGCGCATCCCAAAAAACCTGCGCATGCGCATCCCAAAAAACCTGCGCATGCGCATCCCACAAAACCTCCGCATGCGCATCCCACAAAACCTCGCACGTGTTTTTACTCGACTAGCCTGCGGGATGCATCCTCTCGCACGTGTTTTTGCTGGACTAGCCTGCGGGATGCATCCTCTCGCACGTGTTTGTGCTCGACTAGCCTGCGGGATGCATCCTCTCGCACGTGTTTTTACTCGACTAGCCTGCGGGATGCATCCTCTCGCACGTGTTTTTGCTCGACTAGCCTGCGGGATGCATCCTCTCGCACGTGTTTTTGCTCGACTAGCCTGCGGGATGCATCCTCTCGCACGTGTTTTTACTCGACTAGCCTGCGGGATGCATCCTCTCGCACGTGTTTTTACTCGACTAGCCTGCGGGATGCATCCTCTCGCACGTGTTTTTGCTTGACTAGCCTGCGGGATGCATCCTCTCGCACGTGTTTTTACTCGACTAGCCTGCGGGATGCATCCTCTCGCACGTGTTTTTACTCGACTACCCTGCGGGATGCATCCTCTCGCACGTGTTTTTACTCGACTGGCCTGCGGGATGCATCCTCTCGCACGTGTTTTTACTCGACTACCCTGCGGGATGCATCCTCTCGCACGTGTTTTTGCTCGACTAGCCTGCGGGATGCATCCTCTCGCACGTGTTTTTGCTCGACTAGCCTGCGGGATGCATCCTCTCGCACGTGTTTTTACTCGACTACCCTGCGGGATGCATCCTCTCGCACGTGTTTTTACTCGACTGGCCTGCGGGATGCATCCTCTCGCACGTGTTTTTACTCGACTACCCTGCGGGATGCATCCTCTCGCACGTGTTTTTGCTCGACTAGCCTGCGGGATGCATCCTCTCGCACGTGTTTTTGCTCGACTAGCCTGCGGGATGCATCCTCTCGCACGTGTTTTTGCTCGACTAGCCTGCGGGATGCATCCTCTCGCACGTGTTTTTACTCGACTAGCCTGCGGGATGCATTCTCTCGCACGTGTTTTTACTCGACTAGCCTGCGGGATGCATCCTCTCGCACGTGTTTTTGCTCGACTAGCCATGCGCATCCCAAAAAACCTGCGCATGCGCATCCCAAAAAACCTGCGCATGCGCATCCCAAAAAACCTGCGCATGCGCATCCCCAAAAAACCTGCGCATGCGCATCCCACAAAACCTGCGCATGCGCATCCCCAAAAAACCTGCGCATGCGCATCCCACAAAACCTGCGCATGCGCATCCCACAAAACCTCGCACGTGTTTTTACTCGACTAGCCTGCGGGATGCATCCTCTCGCACGTGTTTTTACTCGACTAGCCTGCGGGATGCATCCTCTCGCAGGTGTTTTTACTCGACTAGCCTGCGGGATGCATCCTCTCGCACGTGTTTTTACTCGACTACCCTGCGGGATGCATCCTCTCGCACGTGTTTTTACTCGACTGGCCTGCGGGATGCATCCTCTCGCACGTGTTTTTACTCGACTACCCTGCGGGATGCATCCTCTCGCACGTGTTTTTGCTCGACTAGCCTGCGGGATGCATCCTCTCGCACGTGTTTTTGCTCGACTAGCCTGCGGGATGCATCCTCTCGCACGTGTTTTTGCTCGACTAGCCTGCGGGATGCATCCTCTCGCACGTGTTTTTACTCGACTAGCCTGCGGGATGCATTCTCTCGCACGTGTTTTTACTCGACTAGCCTGCGGGATGCATCCTCTCGCACGTGTTTTTGCTCGACTAGCCATGCGCATCCCAAAAAACCTGCGCATGCGCATCCCAAAAAACCTGCGCATGCGCATCCCCAAAAAACCTGCGCATGCGCATCCCACAAAACCTGCGCATGCGCATCCCCAAAAAACCTGCGCATGCGCATCCCACAAAACCTGCGCATGCGCATCCCACAAAACCTCGCACGTGTTTTTACTCGACTAGCCTGCGGGATGCATCCTCTCGCACGTGTTTTTACTCGACTAGCCTGCGGGATGCATCCTCTCGCAGGTGTTTTTACTCGACTAGCCTGCGGGATGCATCCTCTCGCACGTGTTTTTACTCGACTTGCCTGCGGGATGCATCCTCTCGCACGTGTTTTTGCTCGACTAGCCATGCGCATCCCAAAAAACCTGCGCATGCGCATCCCACACAACCTGCGCATGCGCATCCCACGAAACCTCGCACGTGTTTGTGCTCGACTAGCCTGCGGGATGCATCCTTTCGCACGTGTTTTTACTCGACTAGCCTGCGGGATGCATCCTCTCGCACGTGTTTTTGCTCGACTAGCCTGCGGGATGCATCCTCTCGCACGTGTTTGTGCACGACTAGCCTGCGGGATGCATCCTCTCGCACGTGTTTTTACTCGACTACCCTACGGGATGCATCCTCTCGCACGTGTTTTTGCTCGACTAGCCTGCGGGATGCATCCTCTCGCACGTGTTTTTACTCGACTAGCCTGCGGGATGCATCCTCTCGCACGTGTTTTTACTCGACTACCCTGCGGGATGCATCCTCTCGCACGTGTTTTTGCTCGACTAGCCATGCGCATCCCAAAAAACCTGCGCATGCGCATCCCAAAAAACCTGCGCATGCGCATCCCACAAAACCTGCGCATGCGCATCCCACAAAACCTCGCACGTGTTTTTACTCGACTAGCCTGCGGGATGCATCCTGTCGCACGTGTTTTTACTCGACTAGCCTGCGGGATGCATCCTCTCGCACGTGTTTTTGCTCGACTAGCCATGCGCATCCCAAAAAACCTGCGCATGCGCATCCCAAAAAACCTGCGCATGCGCATCCCACAAAACCTCCGCATGCGCATCCCACAAAACCTCGCACGTGTTTTTACTCGACTAGCCTGCGGGATGCATCCTCTCGCACGTGTTTGTGCTCGACTAGCCTGCGGGATGCATCCTCTCGCACGTGTTTGTGCTCGACTAGCCTGCGGGATGCATCCTCTCGCACGTGTTTTTACTCGACTAGCCTGCGGGATGCATCCTCTCGCACGTGTTTTTGCTCGACTAGCCTGCGGGATGCATCCTCTCGCACGTGTTTTTGCTCGACTAGCCTGCGGGATGCATCCTCTCGCACGTGTTTTTACTCGACTAGCCTGCGGGATGCATCCTCCCGCACGTGTTTTTACTCGACTACCCTGCGGGATGCATACTCTCGCACGTGTTTTTACTCGACTAGCCTGCGGGATGCATCCTCTCGCACGTGTTTTTAATCGACTAGCCTGCAGGATGCATCCTCTCGCACGTGTTTTTACTCGACTAGCCTGCGGTATGCATCCTCTCGCACGTGTTTTTGCTCGACTAGCCATGCGCATCCCAAAAAACCTGCGCATGCGCATCCCCAAAAAACCTGCGCATGCGCATCCCACAAAACCTGCGCATGCGCATCCCACAAAACCTCGCACGTGTTTTTACTCGACTAGCCTGCGGGATGCATCCTCTCGCACGTGTTTTTACTCGACTAGCCTGCGGGATGCATCCTCTCGCACGTGTTTTTACTCGACTAGCCAGCGGGATGCATCCTCTCGCACGTGTTTTTGCTCGACTAGGCATGCGAATCCCAAAAAACCTGCGCATGCGCATACCAAAAAATCTGCGCATGCGCATCCCACAAAACCTGCGCATGCGCATCCCACAAAACCTCGCACGTGTTTTTACTCGACTTGCCTGCGGGATGCATCCTCTCGCACGTGTTTTTGCTCGACTAGCCATGCGCATCCCAAAAAACCTGCGCATGCGCATCCCACAAAACCTGCGCATGCGCATCCCACGAAACCTCGCACGTGTTTGTGCTCGACTAGCCTGCGGGATGCATCCTCTCGCACGTGTTTTTGCTCGGCTAGCCTGCGGGATGCATCCTCTCGCACGTGTTTGTGCACGACTAGTCTGCGGGATGCATCCTCTCGCACGTGTTTTTACTCGACTAGCCTGCGGGATGCATCCTCTCGCACGTGTTTTTGCTCGACTAGCCTGCGGGATGCATCCTCTCGCACGTGTTTTTACTCGACTAGCCTGCGGGATGCATCCTCTCGCACGTGTTTTTACTCGACTACCCTGCGGGATGCATCCTCTCGCACGTGTTTTTACTCGACTAGCCTGCGGGATGCATCCTCTCGCACGTGTTTTTACTCGACTACCCTGCGGGATGCATCCTCTCGCACGTGTTTTTGCTCGACTAGCCATGCGCATCCCAAAAAACCTGCGCATGCGCATCCCAAAAAACCTGCGCATGCGCATCCCACAAAACCTGCGCATGCGCATCCCACAAAACCTGCGCATGCGCATCCCACAAAACCTCGCACGTGTTTTTACTCGGCTAGCCTGCGGGATGCATCCTCTCGCACGTGTTTTTACTCGACTAGCCTGCGGATGCATCCTCTCGCACGTGTTTTTGCTCGACTAGCCATGCGCATCCCAAAAACCCTGCGCATGCGCATCCCAAAAAACCTGCGCATGCGCATCCCACAAAACCTCCGCATGCGCATCCCACAAAACCTCGCACGTGTTTTTACTCGACTAGCCTGCGGGATGCATCCTCTCGCACGTGTTTTTGCTCGACTAGCCTGCGGGATGCATCCTCTCGCACGTGTTTGTGCTCGACTAGCCTGCGGGATGCATCCTCTCGCACGTGTTTTTACTCGACTAGCCTGCGGGATGCATCCTCTCGCACGTGTTTTTGCTCGACTAGCCTGCGGGATGCATCCTCTCGCACGTGTTTTTGCTCGACTAGCCTGCGGGATGCATCCTCTCGCACATGTTTTTACTCGACTAGCCTGCGGGATGCATCCTCTCGCACGTGTTTTTACTCGACTACCCTGCGGGATGCATACTCTCGCACGTGTTTTTGCTCGACTAGCCATGCGCATCCCAAAAAACCTGCGCATGCGCATCCCACAAAACCTGCGTATGCGCATCCCACAAAACCTCGCACGTGTTTTTACTCGACTAGCCTGCGGGATGCATCCTCTCGCACGTGTTTTTACTCGACTAGCCTGCGGGATGCATCCTCTCGCACGTGTTTTTACTCGACTACCCTGCGGGATGCATCCTCTCGCACGTGTTTTTACTCGACTACCCTGCGGGATGCATACTCTCGCACGTGTTTTTGCTCGACTAGCCATGCGCATCCCAAAAAACCTGCGCATGCGCATCCCACAAAACCTGCGTATGCGCATCCCACAAAACCTCGCACGTGTTTTTACTCGACTAGCCTGCGGGATGCATCCTCTCGCACGTGTTTTTACTCGACTAGCCTGCGGGATGCATCCTCTCGCACGTGTTTTTGCTCGACTAGCCTGCGGGATGCATCCTCTCGCACGTGTTTTTACTCGACTAGCCTGCGGGATGCATCCTCTCGCACGTGTTTTTGCTCGACTAGCCTGCGGGATGCATCCTCTCGCACGTGTTTTTACTCGACTAGCCTGCGGGATGCATCCTCTCGCACGTGTTTTTACTCGACTAGCCTGCGGGATGCATCCTCTCGCACGTGTTTTTACTCGACTAGCCTGCGGGATGCATCCTCTCGCACGTGTTTTTACTCGACTAGCCTGCGGGATGCATCCTCTCGCACGTGTTTTTACTCGACTAGCCTGCGGGATGCATACTCTCGCACGTGTTTTTGCTCGACTAGCCATGCGCATCCCAAAAAACCTGCGCATGTGCATCCCACAAAACCTGCGTATGCGCATCCCACAAAACCTCGCACGTGTTTTTACTCGACTAGCCTGCGGGATGCATCCTCTCGCACGTGTTTTTACTCGACTAGCCTGCAGGATGCATCCTCTCGCACGTGTTTTTACTCGACTAGCCTGCGGTATGCATCCTCTTGCACGTGTTTTTGCTCGACTAGCCATGCGCATCCCAAAAAACCTGCGCATGCGCACCCCACAAAACCTGCGCATGCGCATCCCACGAAACCTCGCACGTGTTTGTGCTCGACTAGCCATGCGCATCCCAAAAAACCTGCGCATGCGCATCCCACAAAACCTGCGTATGCGCATCCCACAAAACCTCGCACGTGTTTTTACTCGACTAGCCTGCGGGATGCATCCTCTCGCACGTGTTTTTACTCGACTAGCCTGCGGGATGCATCCTCTCGCACGTGTTTGTGCACGACTAGCCTGCGGGATGCATCCTCTCGCACGTGTTTTTCCTCGACTAGCCTGCGGGATGCATCCTCTCGCACGTGTTTTTACTCGACTAGCCTGCGGGATGCATCCTCTCGCACGTGTTTTTACTCGACTAGCCTGCGGGGTGCATCCTCTCGCACGTGTTTTTACTCGACTAGCCTGCGGGATGCATCCTCTCGCACGTGTTTTTGCTCGACTAGCCTGCGGGATGCATCCTCTCGCACGTGTTTTTGCTCGACTAGCCTGCGGGATGCATCCTCTCGCACGTGTTTTTACTCGACTAGCCTGCGGGATGCATCCTCTCGCACGTGTTTTTACTCGACTAGCCTGCGGGATGCATCCTCTCGCACGTGTTTTTGCTCGACTAGCCTACGGGATGCATCCTCTCGCACGAGTTTTTGCTCGACTGGCCTGCGGGATGCATCCTCTCGCACGTGTTTTTACTCGACTAGCCTGCGGGATGCATCCTCTCGCACGTGTTTTTACTCGACTAGCCTGCGGGATGCATCCTCTCGCACGTGTTTTTACTCGACTAGCCTGCGGGATGCATCCTCTCGCACGTGTTTTTACTCGACTAGCCTGCGGGGTGCATCCTCTCGCACGTGTTTTTACTCGACTAGCCTGCGGGATGCATCCTCTCGCACGTGTTTTTGCTCGACTAGCCTGCGGGATGCATCCTCTCGCACGTGTTTTTGCTCGACTAGCCTGCGGGATGCATCCTCTCGCACGTGTTTTTACTCGACTAGCCTGCGGGATGCATCCTCTCGCACGTGTTTTTACTCGACTAGCCTGCGGGATGCATCCTCTCGCACGTGTTTTTACTCGACTAGCCTGCGGGATGCATCCTCTCGCACGTGTTTTTACTCGACTAGCCTGCGGGATGCATCCTCTCGCACGTGTTTTTACTCGACTAGCCTGCGGGATGCATACTCTCGCACGTGTTTTTGCTCGACTAGCCATGCGCATCCCAAAAAACCTGCGCATGTGCATCCCACAAAACCTGCGTATGCGCATCCCACAAAACCTCGCACGTGTTTTTACTCGACTAGCCTGCGGGATGCATCCTCTCGCACGTGTTTTTACTCGACTAGCCTGCAGGATGCATCCTCTCGCACGTGTTTTTACTCGACTAGCCTGCGGTATGCATCCTCTTGCACGTGTTTTTGCTCGACTAGCCATGCGCATCCCAAAAAACCTGCGCATGCGCATCCCAAAAAACCTGCGCATGCGCATCCCACAAAAAACCTGCGCATGCGCATCCCACAAAACCTGCGCATGCGCATCCCACAAAACCTCGCACGTGTTTTTACTCGACTAGCCTGCGGGATGCATCCTCTCGCACGTGTTTTTACTCGACTAGCCTGCGGGATGCATCCTCTCGCACGTGTTTCTGCTCGACTAGCCATGCGCATCCCAAAAAACCTGCGCATGTGCACCCCACAAAACCTGCGCATGCGCATCCCACGAAACCTCGCACGTGTTTGTGCTCGACTAGCCTGCGGGATGCATCCTTTCGCACGTGTTTTTACTCGACTAGCCTGCGGGATGCATCCTCTCGCACGTGTTTTTGCTCGACTAGCCTGCGGGATGCATCCTCTCGCACGTGTTTGTGCACGACTAGCCTGCGGGATGCATCCTCTCGCACGTGTTTTTCCTCGACTAGCCTGCGGGATGCATCCTCTCGCACGTGTTTTTGCTCGACTAGCCTGCGGGATGCATCCTCTCGCACGTGTTTTTACTCGACTAGCCTGCGGGATGCATCCTCTCGCACGTGTTTTTACTCGACTACCCTGCGGGATGCATCCTCTCGCACGTGTTTTTACTCGACTAGCCTGCGGGATGCATCCTCTCGCACGTGTTTTTACTCGACTACCCTGCGGGATGCATCCTCTCGCACGTGTTTTTACTCGACTACCCTGCGGGATGCATACTCTCGCACGTGTTTTTGCTCGACTAGCCATGCGCATCCCAAAAAACCTGCGCATGCGCATCCCACAAAACCTGCGTATGCGCATCCCACAAAACCTCGCACGTGTTTTTACTCGACTAGCCTGCGGGATGCATCCTCTCGCACGTGTTTTTACTCGACTAGCCTGCGGGATGCATCCTCTCGCACGTGTTTGTGCACGACTAGCCTGCGGGATGCATCCTCTCGCACGTGTTTTTACTCGACTACCCTGCGGGATGCATACTCTCGCACGTGTTTTTGCTCGACTAGCCATGCGCATCCCAAAAAACCTGCGCATGCGCATCCCACAAAACCTGCGTATGCGCATCCCACAAAACCTCGCACGTGTTTTTACTCGACTAGCCTGCGGGATGCATCCTCTCGCACGTGTTTTTACTCGACTAGCCTGCGGGATGCATCCTCTCGCACGTGTTTTTACTCGACTAGCCTGCGGGATGCATCCTCTCGCACGTGTTTTTGCTCGACTAGCCTGCGGGATGCATCCTCTCGCACGTGTTTGTGCTCGACTAGCCTGCGGGATGCATCCTCTCGCACGTGTTTTTACTCGACTAGCCTGCGGGATGCATCCTCTCGCACGTGTTTTTGCTCGACTAGCCTGCGGGATGCATCCTCTCGCACGTGTTTTTGCTCGACTAGCCTGCGGGATGCATCCTCTCGCACGTGTTTTTACTCGACTAGCCTGCGGGATGCATCCTCTCGCACGTGTTTTTACTCGACTAGCCTGCGGGATGCATCCTCTCGCACGTGTTTTTGCTCGACTAGCCATGCGCATCCCAAAAAACCTGCGCATGCGCATCCCAAAAAACCTGCGCATGCGCATCCCAAAAAACCTGCGCATGCGCATCCCACAAACCCTGCGCATGCGCATCCCACGAAACCTCGCACGTGTTTGTGCTCGACTAGCCTGCGGGATGCATCCTTTCGCACGTGTTTTTACTCGACTAGCCTGCGGGATGCATCCTCTCGCACGTGTTTTTGCTCGACTAGCCTGCGGGATGCATCCTCTCGCACGTGTTTGTGCACGACTAGCCTGCGGGATGCATCCTCTCGCACGTGTTTTTACTCGACTAGCCTGCGGGATGCATCCTCTCGCACGTGTTTTTACTCGAGTAGCCTGCGGGATGCATCCTCTCGCACGTGTTTTTGCTCGACTAGCCATGCGCATCCCAAAAAACCTGCGCATGCGCATCCAACAAAACCTCCGCATGCGCATCCCACAAAACCTCGCACGTGTTTTTACTCGACTAGCCTGCGGGATGCATCCTCTCGCACGTGTTTTTGCTCGACTAGCCTGCGGGATGCATCCTCTCGCACGTGTTTGTGCTCGACTAGCCTGCGGGATGCATCCTCTCGCACGTGTTTTTACTCGACTAGCCTGCGGGATGCATCCTCTCGCACGTGTTTTTGCTCGACTAGCCTGCGGGATGCATCCTCTCGCACGTGTTTGTGCTCGACTAGCCTGCGGGATGCATCCTCTCGCACGTGTTTTTACTCGACTAGCCTGCGGGATGCATCCTCTCGCACGTGTTTTTGCTCGACTAGCCTGCGGGATGCATCCTCTCGCACGTGTTTTTACTCGACTAGCCTGCGGGATGCATCCTCTCGCACGTGTTTTTGCTCGACTAGCCTGCGGGATGCATCCCCTCGCACGTGTTTCTACTCGACTAGCCTGCAGGATGCATCCTCTCGCACGTGTTTTTACTCGACTAGCCTGCGGTATGCATCCTCTCGCACGTGTTTTTGCTCGACCAGCCATGCGCATCCCAAAAAACCTGCGCATGCGCATCCCAAAAAACCTGCGCATGCGCATCCCACAAAACCTGCGCATGCGCATCCCACGAAACCTCGCACGTGTTTGTGCTCGACTAGCCTGCGGGATGCATCCTTTCGCACGTGTTTTTACTCGACTAGCCTGCGGGATGCATCCTCTCGCACGTGTTTTTGCTCGACTAGCCTGCGGGATGCATCCTCTCGCACGTGTTTGTGCACGACTAGCCTGCGGGATGCATCCTCTCGCACGTGTTTTTACTCGACTAGCCTGCGGGATGCATCCTCTCGCACGTGTTTTTGCTCGACTAGCCTGCGGGATGCATCCTCTCGCACGTGTTTTTACTCGACTAGCCTGCGGGATGCATCCTCTCGCACGTGTTTTTACTCGACTACCCTGCGGGATGCATCCTCTCGCACGTGTTTTTGCTCGACTAGCCATGCGCATCCCAAAAAACCTGCGCATGCGCATCCCACAAAACCTGCGCATGCGCATCCCACAAAACCTGCGCATGCGCATCCCACAAAACCTCGCACGTGTTTTTACTCGACTAGCCTGCGGGATGCATCCTCTCGCACGTGTTTTTACTCGACTAGCCTGCGGGATGCATCCTCTCGCACGTGTTTTTGCTCGACTAGCCTGCGGGATGCATCCTCTCGCACGTGTTTTTGCTCGACTAGCCTGCGGGATGCATCCTCTCGCACGTGTTTTTACTCGACTAGCCTGCGGGATGCATCCTCTCGCACGTGTTTTTGCTCGACTAGCCATGCGCATCTCAAAAAACCTGCGCATGCGCATCCCAAAAAACCTGCGCATGCGCATCCCACAAAACCTCCGCATGCGCATCCCACAAAACCTCGCACGTGTTTTTACTCGACTAGCCTGCGGGATGCATCCTCTCGCACGTGTTTTTGCTCGACTAGCCTGCGGGATGCATCCTCTCGCACGTGTTTGTGCTCGACTAGCCTGCGGGATGCATCCTCTCGCACGTGTTTTTACTCGACTAGCCTGCGGGATGCATCCTCTCGCACGTGTTTTTGCTCGACTAGCCATGCGCATCCCAAAAAACCTGCGCATGCGCATCCCACAAAACCTCCGCATGCGCATCCCACAAAACCTGCGCATGCGCATCCCACAAAACCTCGCACGTGTTTTTACTCGACTAGCCTGCGGGATGCATCCTCTCGCACGTGTTTTTGCTCGACTAGCCTGCGGGATGCATCCCCTCGCACGTGTTTTTACTCGACTAGCCTGCGGGATGCATCCTCTCGCACGTGTTTTTGCTCGACTAGCCTGCGGGATGCATCCTCTCGCACGTGTTTTTGCTCGACTAGCCTGCGGGATGCATCCTCTCGCAAGTGTTTTTACTCGACTAGCCTGCGGGATGCATCCTCTCGCATGTGTTTTTACTCGACTACCCTGCGGGATGCATCCTCTCGCACGTGTTTTTACTCGACTAGCCTGCGGGATGCATCCTCTCGCACGTGTTTTTACTCGACTAGCCATGCGCATCCCAAAAAACCTGCGCATGCGCATCCCACAAAACCTCCGCATGCGCATCCCACAAAACCTCGCACGTGTTTTTACTCGACTAGCCTGCGGGATGCATCCTCTCGCACGTGTTTTTGCTCGACTGGCCTGCGGGATGCATCCTCTCGCACGTGTTTGTGCTCGACTAGCCTGCGGGATGCATCCTCTCGCACGTGTTTTTACTCGACTAGCCTGCGGGATGCATCCTCTCGCACGTGTTTTTGCTCGACTGGCCTGCGGGATGCATCCTCTCGCACGTGTTTGTGCTCGACTAGCCATGCGCATCTCAAAAAACCTGCGCATGCGCATCCCAAGAAACCTGCGCATGCGCATCCCACAAAACCTCCGCATGCGCATCCCACAAAACCTCGCACGTGTTTTTACTCGACTAGCCTGCGGGATGCATCCTCTCGCACGTGTTTTTGCTCGACTAGACTGCGGGATGCATCCTCTCGCACGTGTTTGTGCTCGACTAGCCTGCGGGATGCATCCTCTCGCACGTGTTTTTACTCGACTAGCCTGCGGGATGCATCCTCTCGCACGTGTTTTTGCTCGACTAGCCTGCGGGATGCATCCTCTCGCACGTGTTTTTGCTCGACTAGCCTGCGGGATGCATCCTCTCGCACGTGTTTTTACTCGACTAGCCTGCGGGATGCATCCTCTCGCACGTGTTTTTCCTCGACTACCCTGCGGGATGCATACTCTCGCACGTGTTTTTGCTCGACTAGCCATGCGCATCCCAAAAAATCTGCGCATGCGCATCCCAAAAAACCTGCGCATGCGCATCCCCAAAAAACCTGCGCATGCGCATCCCACAAAACCTGCGCATGCGCATCCCACAAAACCTCGCACGTGTTTTTACTCGACTAGCCTGCGGGATGCATCCTCTCGCACGTGTTTTTGCTCGACTAGCCTGCGGGATGCATCCCCTCGCACGTGTTTTTACTCGACTAGCCTGCGGGATGCATCCTCTCGCACGTGTTTTTGCTCGACTAGCCATGCGCATCCCAAAAAACCTGCGCATGCGCATCCCAAAAAACCTTCGCATGCGCATCCCACAAAACCTGCGCATGCGCATCCCACAAAACCTGCGCATGCGCATCCCACAAAACCTCGCACGTGTTTTTACTCGACTAGCCTGCGGGATGCATCCTCTCGCACGTGTTTTTACTCGACTAGCCTGCGGGATGCATCCTCTCGCACGTGTTTTTGCTCGACTAGCCATGCGCATCCCAAAAAACCTGCGCATGCGCATCCCAAAAAACCTGCGCATGCGCATCCCAAAAAACCTGCGCATGCGCATCCCACAAAACCTCCGCATGCGCATCCCACAAAACCTCGCACGTGTTTTTACTCGACTAGCCTGCGGGATGCATCCTCTCGCACGTGTTTTTGCTCGACTAGCCTGCGGGATGCATCCTCTCGCACGTGTTTGTGCTCGACTAGCCTGCGGGATGCATCCTCTCGCACGTGTTTTTACTCGACTAGCCTGCGGGATGCATCCTCTCGCACGTGTTTTTGCTCGACTAGCCTGCGGGATGCATCCTCTCGCACGTGTTTTTGCTCGACTAGCCTGCGGGATGCATCCTCTCGCACGTGTTTTTACTCGACTAGCCTGCGGGATGCATCCTCTCGCACGTGTTTTTACTCGACTACCCTGCGGGATGCATCCTCTCGCACGTGTTTTTACTCGACTAGCCTGCAGGATGCATCCTCTCGCACGTATTTTTGCTCGACTAGCCTGCGGGATGCATCCTCTCGCACGTGTTTTTGCTCGACTAGCCTGCGGGATGCATCCTCTCGCACGTGTTTTTACTCGACTAGCCTGCGGGATGCATCCTCTCGCATGTGTTTTTACTCGACTACCCTGCGGGATGCATCCTCTCGCACGTGTTTTTACTCGACTAGCCTGCGGGATGCATCCTCTCGCACGTGTTTTTACTCGACTACCCTGCGGGATGCATCCTCTCGCACGTGTTTTTGCTCGACTAGCCATGCGCATCCCAAAAAACCTGCGCATGCGCATCCCAAAAAACCTGCGCATGCGCATCCCACAAAACCTGCGCATGCGCATCCCACAAAACCTGCGCATGCGCATCCCACAAAACCTCGCACGTGTTTTTACTCGACTAGCCTGCGGGATGCATCCTCTCGCACGTGTTTTTACTCGACTAGCCTGCGGGATGCATCCTCTCGCACGTGCCTTTGCTCGACTAGCCATGCGCATCCCAAAAAACCTGCGCATGCGCATCCCAAAAAACCTGCGCATGCGCATCCCACAAAACCTCCGCATGCGCATCCCACAAAACCTCGCACGTGTTTTTACTCGACTAGCCTGCGGGATGCATCCTCTCGCACGTGTTTTTGCTCGACTAGCCTGCGGGATGCATCCTCTCGCACGTGTTTTTACTCGACTAGCCTGCGGGATGCATCCTCTCGCACGTGTTTTTACTCGACTAGCCTGCGGGATGCATCCTCTCGCACGTGTTTTTGCTCGACTAGCCATGCGCATCCCAAAAAACCTGCGCATGCGCATCCCAAAAAACCTGCGCATGCGCATCCCAAAAAACCTGCGCATGCGCATCCCACAAACCCTGCGCATGCGCATCCCACGAAACCTCGCACGTGTTTGTGCTCGACTAGCCTGCGGGATGCATCCTTTCGCACGTGTTTTTACTCGACTAGCCTGCGGGATGCATCCTCTCGCACGTGTTTTTGCTCGACTAGCCTGCGGGATGCATCCTCTCGCACGTGTTTGTGCACGACTAGCCTGCGGGATGCATCCTCTCGCACGTGTTTTTACTCGACTAGCCTGCGGGATGCATCCTCTCGCACGTGTTTTTACTCGAGTAGCCTGCGGGATGCATCCTCTCGCACGTGTTTTTGCTCGACTAGCCATGCGCATCCCAAAAAACCTGCGCATGCGCATCCAACAAAACCTCCGCATGCGCATCCCACAAAACCTCGCACGTGTTTTTACTCGACTAGCCTGCGGGATGCATCCTCTCGCACGTGTTTTTGCTCGACTAGCCTGCGGGATGCATCCTCTCGCACGTGTTTTTGCTCGACTAGCCTGCGGGATGCATCCTCTCGCACGTGTTTTTACTCGACTAGCCTGCGGGATGCATCCTCTCGCACGTGTTTTTACTCGACTAGCCTGCGGGATGCATCCTCTCGCACGTGTTTCTACTCGACTAGCCTGCAGGATGCATCTTCTCGCACGTGTTTTTACTCGACTAGCCTGCGGTATGCATCCTCTCGCACGTGTTTTTGCTCGACCAGCCATGCGCATCCCAAAAAACCTGCGCATGCGCATCCCAAAAAACCTGCGCATGCGCATCCCACAAAACCTGCGCATGCGCATCCCACGAAACCTCGCACGTGTTTGTGCTCGACTAGCCTGCGGGATGCATCCTTTCGCACGTGTTTTTACTCGACTAGCCTGCGGGATGCATCTTCTCTCACGTGTTTTTGCTCGACTAGCCTGCGGGATGCATCCTCTCGCACGTGTTTGTGCACGACTAGCCTGCGGGATGCATCCTCTCGCACGTGTTTTTACTCGACTAGCCTGCGGGATGCATCCTCTCGCACGTGTTTTTGCTCGACTAGCCTGCGGGATGCATCCTCTCGCACGTGTTTTTACTCGACTAGCCTGCGGGATGCATCCTCTCGCACGTGTTTTTACTCGACTACCCTGCGGGATGCATCCTCTCGCACGTGTTTTTGCTCGACTAGCCATGCGCATCCCAAAAAACCTGCGCATGCGCATCCCACAAAACCTGCGCATGCGCATCCCACAAAACCTCGCACGTGTTTTTACTCGACTAGCCTGCGGGATGCATCCTCTCGCACGTGTTTTTACTCGACTAGCCTGCGGGATGCATCCTCTCGCACGTGTTTTTGCTCGACTAGCCTGCGGGATGCATCCTCTCGCACGTGTTTTTGCTCGACTAGCCTGCGGGATGCATCCTCTCGCACGTGTTTTTACTCGACTAGCCTGCGGGATGCATCCTCTCGCACGTGTTTTTGCTCGACTAGCCATGCGCATCTCAAAAAACCTGCGCATGCGCATCCCAAAAAACCTGCGCATGCGCATCCCACAAAACCTCCGCATGCGCATCCCACAAAACCTCGCACGTGTTTTTACTCGACTAGCCTGCGGGATGCATCCTCTCGCACGTGTTTTTGCTCGACTAGCCTGCGGGATGCATCCTCTCGCACGTGTTTGTGCTCGACTAGCCTGCGGGATGCATCCTCTCGCACGTGTTTTTACTCGACTAGCCTGCGGGATGCATCCTCTCGCACGTGTTTTTGCTCGACTAGCCATGCGCATCCCAAAAAACCTGCGTATGCGCATCCCACAAAACCTCCGCATGCGCATCCCACAAAACCTGCGCATGCGCATCCCACAAAACCTCGCACGTGTTTTTACTCGACTAGCCTGCGGGATGCATCCTCTCGCACGTGTTTTTGCTCGACTAGCCTGCGGGATGCATCCCCTCGCACGTGTTTTTACTCGACTAGCCTGCGGGATGCATCCTCTCGCACGTGTTTTTGCTCGACTAGCCTGCGGGATGCATCCTCTCGCACGTGTTTTTGCTCGACTAGCCTGCGGGATGCATCCTCTCGCAAGTGTTTTTACTCGACTAGCCTGCGGGATGCATCCTCTCGCATGTGTTTTTACTCGACTACCCTGCGGGATGCATCCTCTCGCACGTGTTTTTACTCGACTAGCCTGCGGGATGCATCCTCTCGCACGTGTTTTTACTCGACTAGCCATGCGCATCCCAAAAAACCTGCGCATGCGCATCCCACAAAACCTCCGCATGCGCATCCCACAAAACCTCGCACGTGTTTTTACTCGACTAGCCTGCGGGATGCATCCTCTCGCACGTGTTTTTGCTCGACTGGCCTGCGGGATGCATCCTCTCGCACGTGTTTGTGCTCGACTAGCCTGCGGGATGCATCCTCTCGCACGTGTTTTTACTCGACTAGCCTGCGGGATGCATCCTCTCGCACGTGTTTTTGCTCGACTGGCCTGCGGGATGCATCCTCTCGCACGTGTTTGTGCTCGACTAGCCATGCGCATCTCAAAAAACCTGCGCATGCGCATCCCAAGAAACCTGCGCATGCGCATCCCACAAAACCTCCGCATGCGCATCCCACAAAACCTCGCACGTGTTTTTACTCGACTAGCCTGCGGGATGCATCCTCTCGCACGTGTTTTTGCTCGACTAGCCTGCGGGATGCATCCTCTCGCACGTGTTTGTGCTCGACTAGCCTGCGGGATGCATCCTCTCGCACGTGTTTTTACTCGACTAGCCTGCGGGATGCATCCTCTCGCACGTGTTTTTGCTCGACTAGCCTGCGGGATGCATCCTCTCGCACGTGTTTTTGCTCGACTAGCCTGCGGGATGCATCCTCTCGCACGTGTTTTTACTCGACTAGCCTGCGGGATGCATCCTCTCGCACGTGTTTTTCCTCGACTACCCTGCGGGATGCATACTCTCGCACGTGTTTTTGCTCGACTAGCCATGCGCATCCCAAAAAATCTGCGCATGCGCATCCCAAAAAACCTGCGCATGCGCATCCCCAAAAAACCTGCGCATGCGCATCCCACAAAACCTGCGCATGCGCATCCCACAAAACCTCGCACGTGTTTTTACTCGACTAGCCTGCGGGATGCATCCTCTCGCACGTGTTTTTGCTCGACTAGCCTGCGGGATGCATCCCCTTGCACGTGTTTTTACTCGACTAGCCTGCGGGATGCATCCTCTCGCACGTGTTTTTGCTCGACTAGCCTGCGGGATGCATCCTCTCGCACGTGTTTTTGCTCGACTAGCCTGCGGGATGCATCCTCTCGCAAGTGTTTTTACTCGACTAGCCTGCGGGATGCATCCTCTCGCATGTGTTTTTACTCGACTACCCTGCGGGATGCATCCTCTCGCACGTGTTTTTACTCGACTAGCCTGCGGGATGCATCCTCTCGCACGTGTTTTTACTCGACTACCCTGCGGGATGCATCCTCTCGCACGTGTTTTTGCTCGACTAGCCATGCGCATCCCAAAAAACCTGCGCATGCGCATCCCAAAAAAAACCTTCGCATGCGCATCCCACAAAACCTGCGCATGCGCATCCCACAAAACCTCGCACGTGTTTTTACTCGACTAGCCTGCGGATGCATCCTCTCGCACGTGTTTTTACTCGACTAGCCTGCGGGATGCATCCTCTCGCACGTGTTTTTGCTCGACTAGCCATGCGCATCCCAAAAACCTGCGCATGCGCATCCCAAAAAACCTGCGCATGCGCATCCCACAAAACCTCCGCATGCGCATCCCACAAAACCTCGCCGTGTTTTTACTCGACTAGCCTGCGGGATGCATCCTCTCGCACGTGTTTTTGCTCGACTAGCCTGCGGGATGCATCCTCTCGCACGTGTTTGTGCTCGACTAGCCTGCGGGATGCATCCTCTCGCACGTGTTTTTTACTCGACTAGCCTGCGGGATGCATCCTCTCGCACGTGTTTTTGCTCGACTAGCCTGCGGGATGCATCCTCTCGCACGTGTTTTTGCTCGACTAGCCTGCGGGATGCATCCTCTCGCACGTGTTTTACTCGACTAGCCTGCGGGATGCATCCTCTCGCACGTGTTTTTACTCGACTACCCTGCGGGATGCATCCTCTCGCACGTGTTTTTACTCGACTAGCCTGCAGGATGCATCCTCTCGTACGTATTTTTGCTCGACTAGCCTGCGGGATGCATCCCTCTCGCACGTGTTTTTGCTCGACTAGCCTGCGGGCTGCATCCTCTCGCACGTGTTTTTACTCGACTAGCCTGCGGGATGCATCCTCTCGCATGTGTTTTTACTCGACTACCCTGCGGGATGCATCCTCTCGCACGTGTTTTTACTCGACTAGCCTGCGGGATGCATCCTCTCGCACGTGTTTTTACTCGACTACCCTGCGGGATGCATCCTCTCGCACGTGTTTTTGCTCGACTAGCATGCGCATCCCAAAAAACCTGCGCATGCGCATCCAAAAAACCTGCGCATGCGCATCCCACAAAACCTGCGCATGCGCATCCCACAAAACCTGCGCATGCGCATCCCACAAAACCTCGCACGTGTTTTTACTCGACTAGCCTGCGGGATGCATCCTCTCGCACGTGTTTTTACTCGACTAGCCTGCGGGATGCATCCTCTCGCACGTGCCTTTGCTCGACTAGCCATGCGCATCCCAAAAAACCTGCGCATGCGCATCCCAAAAAACCTGCGCATGCGCATGCCCACAAAACCTCCGCATGCGCATCCCACAAAACCTCGCACGTGTTTTTACTCGACTAGCCTGCGGGATGCATCCTCTCGCACGTGTTTTTGCTCGACTAGCCTGCGGGATGCATCCTCTCGCACGTGTTTGTGCTCGACTAGCCTGCGGGTTGCATCCTCTCGCACGTGTTTGTGCACGACTAGCCTGCGGGATGCATCCTCTCGCACGTGTTTTTACTCGACTAGCCTGCGGGATGCATCCTCTCGCACGTGTTTTTGCTTGACTAGCCTGCGGGATGCATCCTCTCGCACGTGTTTTTACTCGACTAGCCTGCGGGATGCATCCTCTCGCACGTGTTTTTACTCGACTACCCTGCGGGATGCATCCTCTCGCACGTGTTTTTACTCGACTGGCCTGCGGGATGCATCCTCTCGCACGTGTTTTTTACTCGACTACCCTGCGGGATGCATCCACTCGCACGTGTTTTTGCTCGACTAGCCATGCGCATCCCAAAAAACCTGCGCATGCGCATCCCAAAAAACCTGCGCATGCGCATCCCACAAAACCTGCGCATGCGCATCCCACAAAACCTGCGCATGCGCATCCCACAAAACCTCGCACGTGTTTTTACTCGACTAGCCTGCGGGATGCATCCTCTCGCACGTGTTTTTGCTCGACTAGCCATGCGCATCCCAAAAAACCTGCGCATGCGCATCCCACAAAACCTGCGCATGCGCATCCCACAAAACCTGCGCATGCGCCATCCCACGAAACCTCGCACGTGTTTGTGCTCGACTAGCCTGCGGGATGCATCCTTTCGCACGTGTTTTTACTCGACTAGCCTGCGGGATGCATCCTCTCGCACGTGTTTTTGCTCGACTAGCCTGCGGGATGCATCCTCTCGCACGTGTTTGTGCACGACTAGCCTGCGGGATGCATCCTCTCGCACGTGTTTTTACTCGACTAGCCTGCGGGATGCATCCTCTCGCACGTGTTTTTACTCGACTAGCCTGCGGGATGCATCCTCTCGCACGTGTTTTTGCTCGACTAGCCATGCGCATCCCAAAAAACCTGCGCATGCGCATCCCACAAAACCTCCGCATGCGCATCCCACAAAACCTCGCACGTGTCTTTACTCGACTAGCCTGCGGGGATGCATCCTCTCGCACGTGTTTTTGCTCGACTAGCCTGCGGGATGCATCCTCTCGCACGTGTTTGTGCTCGACTAGCCTGCGGGATGCATCCTCTCGCACGTGTTTTTACTCGACTAGCCTGCGGGATGCATCCTCTCGCACGTGTTTTTGCTCGACTAGCCTGCGGGATGCATCCTCTCGCACGTGTTTGTGCACGACTAGCCTGCGGGATGCATCCTCTCGCACGTGTTTTTACTCGACTAGCCTGCGGGATGCATCCTCTCGCACGTGTTTTTACTCGACTAGCCTGCGGGATGCATCCTCTCGCACGTGTTTTTGCTCGACTAGCCATGCGCATCCCAAAAAACCTGCGCATGCGCATCCCACAAGACCTCCGCATGCGCATCCCACAAAACCTCGCACGTGTTTTTACTCGACTAGCCTGCGGGATGCATCCTCTCGCACGGGTTTTTGCTCGACTAGCCTGCGGGATGCATCCTCTCGCACGTGTTTGTGCTCGACTAGCCTGCGGGATGCATCCTCTCGCACGTGTTTTTACTCGACTAGCCTGCGGGATGCATCCTCTCGCACGTGTTTTTGCTCGACTAGCCTGCGGGATGCATCCTCTCGCACGTGTTTTTGCTCGACTAGCCTGCGGGATGCATCCTCTCGCATGTGTTTTTACTCGACTAGCCTGCGGGATGCATCCTCTCGCACGTGTTTTTACTCGACTAGCCTGCGGGATGCATCCTCTCGCACGTGTTTTTACTCGACTAGCCTGCGGGATGCATCCTCTCGCACGTGTTTTTACTCGAGTAGCCTGCGGGATGCATCCTCTCGCACGTGTTTGTGCTCGACTAGCCTGCGGGATACATCCTCTCGCACGTGTTTTTACTCGACTAGCCTGCGGGATGCATCCTCTCGCACGTGTTTTTACTCGACTAGCCTGCGGGATGCATCCTCTCGCACGTGTTTTGCTCGACTAGCCATGCGCATCCCAAAAAACCTGCGCATGCGCATCCCACAAACCTCCGCATGCGCATCCCACAAAACCTCGCACGTGTTTTTACTCGACTAGCCTGCGGGATGCATCCTCTCGCACGTGTTTTTGCTCGACTAGCCTGCGGGATGCATCCTCTCGCACGTGTTTGTGCTCGACTAGCCTGCGGGATGCATCCTCTCGCACGTGTTTTTACTCGACTAGCCTGCGGGATGCATCCTCTCGCACGTGTTTTTACTCGACTAGCCTGCGGGATGCATCCTCTCGCACGTGTTTTTGCTCGACTAGCCATGCGCATCCCAAAAACCTGCATGCGCATCCCACAAAACCTCCGCATGCGCATCCCACAAAACCTCGCACGTGTTTTTACTCGACTAGCCTGCGGGATGCATCCTCTCGCACGGGTTTTTGCTCGACTAGCCTGCGGGATGCATCCTCTCGCACGTGTTTGTGCTCGACTAGCCTGCGGGATGCATCCTCTCGCACGTGTTTTTACTCGACTAGCCTGCGGGATGCATCCTCTCGCACGTGTTTTTGCTCGACTAGCCTGCGGGATGCATCCTCTCGCACTTGTTTTTGCTCGACTAGCCTGCGGGGATGCATCCTCTCGCACGTGTTTTTACTCGACTAGCCTGCGGGATGCATCCTCTCGCACGTGTTTTTACTCGACTAGCCTGCGGGATGCATCCTCTCGCACGTGTTTTTACTCGACTAGCCTGCGGGATGCATCCTCTCGCACGTGTTTTTACTCGAGTAGCCTGCGGGATGCATCCTCTCGCACGTGTTTGTGCTCGACTAGCCTGCGGGATACATCCTCTCGCACGTGTTTTTACTCGACTAGCCTGCGGGATGCATCCTCTCGCACGTGTTTTTACTCGACTAGCCTGCGGGATGCATCCTCTCGCACGTGTTTTTGCTCGACTAGCCATGCGCATCCCAAAAAACCTGCGCATGCGCATCCCACAAAACCTCCGCATGCGCATCCCACAAAACCTCGCACGTGTTTTACTCGACTAGCCTGCGGGATGCATCCTCTCGCACGTGTTTTTGCTCGACTAGCCTGCGGGATGCATCCTCTCGCACGTGTTTGTGCTCGACTAGCCTGCGGGATGCATCCTCTCGCACGTGTTTTTACTCGACTAGCCTGCGGGATGCATCCTCTCGCACGTGTTTTTACTCGACTAGCCTGCGGATGCATCCTCTCGCACGTGTTTTTGCTCGACTAGCCATGCGCATCCCAAAAAACCTGCGCATGCGCATCCCACAAAACCTCCGCATGCGCATCCCACAAAACCTCGCACGTGTTTTTACTCGACTAGCCTGCGGGATGCATCCTCTCGCACGTGTTTTTGCTCGACTAGCCTGCGGGATGCATCCTCTCGCACGTGTTTGTGCTCGACTAGCCTGCGGGATGCATCCTCTCGCACGTGTTTTTACTCGACTAGCCTGCGGGATGCATCCTCTCGCACGTGTTTTTGCTCGACTAGCCTGCGGGGATGCATCCTCTCGCACGTGTTTTTGCTCGACTAGCCTGCGGGATGCATCCTCTCGCACGTGTTTTTACTCGACTAGCCTGCGGGATGCATCCTCTCGCACGTGTTTTTACTCGACTACCCTGCGGGATGCATACTCTCGCACGTGTTTTTGCTCGACTAGCCATGCGCATCCAAAAAACCTGCGCATGCGCATCCCACAAAACCTGCGTATGCGCATCCCACAAAACCTCGCACGTGTTTTTACTCGACTAGCCTGCGGGATGCATCCTCTCGCACGTGTTTTTACTCGACTAGCCTGCGGGATGCATCCTCTCGCACGTGTTTTTACTCGTTCTAGCCTGCGGGATGCATCCTCTCGCACGTGTTTTTGCTCGACTAGCCTGCGGGATGCATCCTCTCGCACGTGTTTGTGCACGACTAGCCTGCGGGATGCATCCTCTCGCACGTGTTTTTACTCGACTAGCCTGCGGGGATGCATTCTCTCGCAAGTGTTTTTGCTCGACTAGCCTGCGGGATGCATCCTCTCGCACGTGTTTTTGCTCGACTAGCTGCGGGATGCATCCTCTCGCACGTGTTTTTACTCGACTAGCCCGCGGGATGCATCCTCTCGCACGTGTTTTGCTCGACTAGCCATGCGTATCCCAATAAACCTGCGCATGCGCATCCCAAAAAAAACCTGCGCATGCGCATCCCACAAAACCTCCGCATGCGCATCCCACAAAACCTCGCACGTGTTTTTACTCGACTAGCCTGCGGGATGCATCCTCTCGCACGTGTTTTTGCTCGACTAGCCTGCGGGATGCATCCTCTCGCACGTGTTTGTGCTCGACTAGCCTGCGGGATTCATCCTCTCGCACGTGTTTTTACTCGACTAGCCTGCGGGATGCATCCTCGTGCACGTGTTTTTGCTCGACTAGCCTGCGGGATGCATCCTCTCGCACGTGTTTTTACTCGACTAGCATGCGGGATGCATCCTCTCGCACGTGTTTTTACTCGACTAGCCTGCAGGATGCATCCTCTCGCACGTGTTTTTACTCGCCTAGCCTGCGGTATGCATCCTCTCGCACGTGTTTTTGCTCGACTAGCCTTGCGCATCCCAAAAAACCTGCGCATGCGTCATCCCACAAAACATGCGCATGCGCATCCCACAAAACCTCGCACGTGTTTTTACTCGACTAGCCTGCGGGATGCATCCTCTCGCACGTGTTTTTACTCGACTAGCCTGCGGGATGCATCCTCTCGCACGTGTTTTTACTCGACTAGCCTGCGGGATGCATCCTCTCGAACGTGTTTTTACTCGACTAGCCTGCAGGATGCATCCTCTCGCACGTGTTTTTACTCGACTAGCCTGCGGTATGCATCCTCTCGCACGTGTTTTGCTCGACTAGCCATGCGCATCCCAAAAAACCTGCGCATGCGCATCCCAAAAAACCTGCGCATGCGCATCCCCAAAAAACCTGCGCATGCGCATCCCACAAAACCTGCGCATGCGCATCCCACAAAACCTCGCACGTGTTTTTACTCGACTAGCCTGCGGGATGCATCCTCTCGCACGTGTTTTTACTCGACTACCCTGCGGGATGCATACTCTCGCACGTGTTTTTGCTCGACTAGCCATGCGCATCCCAAAAACCTGCGCATGCGCATCCCACAAAACCTGCGTATGCGCATCCCACAATACCTCGCACGTGTTTTTACTCGACTAGCCTGCGGGATGCATCCTCTCGCACGTGTTTTTACTCGACTAGCCTGCGGGATGCATCCTCTCGCACGTGTTTTTACTCGACTAGCCTGCGGGATGCATCCCTCTCGCACGTGTTTTTACTCGACTAGCCTGCGGGATGCATCCTCTCGCACGTGTTTTTGCTCGACTAGCCATGCGTATCCCAAAAAAACCTGCGCATGCGCATCCCAAAAAACCTGCGCATGCGCATCCCACAAAACCTCCGCATGCGCATCCCACAAAACCTCGCACGTGTTTTTACTCGACTAGCCTGCGGGATGCATCCTCTCGCACGTGTTTTTGCTCGACTAGCCTGCGGGATGCATCCTCTCGCACGTGTTTGTGCTCGACTAGCCTGCGGGATGCATCCTCTCGCACGTGTTTTTACTCGACTAGCCTGCGGGATGCATCCTCTCGCACGTGTTTTTACTCGACTAGCCAGCGGGATGCATCCTCTCGCACGTGTTTTTGCTCGACTAGCCTGCGGGATGCATCCTCTCGCACGTGTTTTTACTCGACTAGCCTGCGGGATGCATCCTCTCGCACGTGTTTTTGCTCGACTAGCCTGCGGGATGCATCCTCTCGCACGTGTTTTTGCTCGACTAGCCTGCGGGATGCATCCTCTCGCACGTGTTTTTACTCGACTAGCCTGCGGATGCATCCTCTCGCACGTGTTTTTACTCGACTAGCCTGCGGATGCATCCTCTCGCACGTGTTTTTACTCGACTAGCCTGCAGGATGCCATCCTCTCGCACGTGTTTTTACTCGACTAGCCTGCGGTATGCATCCTCTCGCACGTGTTTTTGCTCGACTAGCCATGCGCATCCCAAAAAACCTGCGCATGCGCATCCCAAAAAACTGCGCATGCGCATCCCACAAAACCTGCGCATGCGCAACCCACAAAACCTCGCACGTGTTTTTACTCGACTAGCCTGCGGGATGCATCCTCTCGCACGTGTTTTTACTCGACTAGCCTGCGGGATGCATCCTCTCGCACGTGTTTTTACTCGACTAGCCTCGGGATGCATCCTCTCGCACGTGTTTTACTCGACTTGCCTGCGGGATGCATCCTCTCGCACGTGTTTTTACTCGACTACCCTGCGGGATGCATCCTCTCGCACGTGTTTTTACTCGACTAGCCTGCGGGATGCATCCTCTCGCACGTGTTTTTGCTCGACTAGCCTGCGGGATGCATCCTCTCGCACGTGTTTTTTGCTCGACTAGGCATGCGCATCCCACAAAACCTCGCACGTGTTTTTGCTCGACTAGCCTGCGGGATGCATCCTCTCGCACGTGTTTGTGCTCGACTAGCCTGCGGGATGCATCCTCTCGCACGTGTTTTTACTCGACTAGCCTGCGGGATGCATCCTCTCGCACGTGTTTTTACTCGACTAGCCAGCGGGATGCATCCTCTCGCACGTGTTGTTGCTCGACTAGCCTGCGGGATGCATCCTCTCGCACGTGTTTTTACTCGACTAGCCTGCGGGATGCATCCTCTCGCACGTGTTTTTGCTCGACTAGCCTGCGGGATGCATCCTCTCGCACGTGTTTTTGCTCGACTAGCCTGCGGGATGCATCCTCTCGCACGTGTTTTTACTCGACTAGCCTGCGGGATGCATCCTCTCGCACGTGTTTTTACTCGACTAGCCTGCGGGATTCATCCTCTCGCACGTGTTTTACTCGACTAGCCTGCAGGATGCATCCTCTCGCACGTGTTTTTACTCGACTAGCCCTGCGGTATGCATCCTCTCGCACGTGTTTTTGCTCGACTAGCCATGCGCATCCCAAAAAACCTGCGCATGCGCATCCCCAAAAAACCTGCGCATGCGCATCCCACAAAACCTCGCACGTGTTTTTACTCGACTAGCCTGCGGGATGCATTCTCTCGCACGTGTTTTTACTCGACTAGCCTGCGGGATGCATCCTCTCGCACGTGTTTTTACTCGACTAGCCTGCGGGATGCATCTCTCGCACGTGTTTTTACTCGACTTGCCTGCGGGATGCATCTCTCGCACGTGTTTTTACTCGACTACCCTGCGGGATGCATCCTCTCGCACGTGTTTTATACTCGACTAGCCTGCGGGATGCATCCTCTCGCACGTGTTTTTGCTCGACTAGCCTGCGGGATGCATCCTCTCGCACGTGTTTTTGCTCGACTAGGCATGCGCATCCCACAAAACCTGCGCATGCGCATCCCACAAAACCTCGCACGTGTTTTTACTCGACTAGCCTGCAGGATGCATCCTCTCGCACGTGTTTTTACTCGACTAGCCTGCGGTATGCATCCTCTCGCACGTGTTTTTGCTCGACTAGCCATGCGCATCCCAAAAAAACCTGCGCATGCGCATCCCAAAAAACCTGCGCATGCGCATCCCCAAAAAACCTGCGCATGCGCATCCCACAAAACCTGCGCATGCGCATCCCACAAAACCTCGCACGTGTTTTTACTCGACTAGCCTGCGGGATGCATCCTCTCGCACGTGTTTTTACTCGACTAGCCTGCGGGATGCATCCTCTCGCACGTGTTTTTACTCGACTAGCCTGCAGGATGCATCCTCTCGCACGTGTTTGTTACTCGACTAGCCTGCGGGATGCATCCTCTCGCACGTGTTTTTACTCGACTAGCCAGCGGGATGCATCCTCTCGCACGTGTTTTTACTCGACTAGCCTGCGGGATGCATCCTCTCGCACGTGTTTTTACTCGACTAGCCTGCAGGATGCATCCTCTCGCACGTGTTTTTACTCGACTAGCCTGCGGTATGCATCCTCTCGCACGTGTTTTTGCTCGACTAGCCATGCGCATCCCAAAAAACCTGCGCATGCGCATCCCAAAAAACCTGCGCATGCGCATCCCCAAAAAACCTGCGCATGCGCATCCCAAAAAACCTGCGCATGCGCATCCCAAAAAAACCTGCGCATGCGCATCCCACAAAACCTCCGCATGCGCATCCCACAAAACCTCGCACGTGTTTTTACTCGACTAGCCTGCGGGATGCATCCTCTCGCACGTGTTTTTTGCTCGACTAGCCTGCGGGATGCATCCTCTCGCACGTGTTTGTGCTCGACTAGCCTGCGGGATGCATCCTCTCGCACGTGTTTTTACTCGACTAGCCTGCGGGATGCATCCTCTCGCACGTGTTTTTGCTCGACTAGCCTGCGGGATGCATCCTCTCGCACGTGTTTTTGCTCGACTAGCCTGCGGGATGCATCCTCTCGCACGTGTTTTTACTCGACTAGTCTGCGGATGCATCCTCTCGCACGTGTTTTTACTCGACTACCCTGCGGGATGCATACTCTCGCACGTGTTTTTGCTCGACTAGCCATGCGCATCCCAAAAAACCTGCGCATGCGCATCCCACAAAACCTGCGTATGCGCATCCCACAAGACCTCGCACGTGTTTTTACTCGATTAGCCTGCGGGATGCATCCTCTCGCACGTGTTTTTACTCGACTAGCCTGCGGGATGCATCCTCTCGCACGTGTTTTACTCGACTAGCCTGCAGGATGCATCCTCTCGCACGTGTTTTTTACTCGACTAGCCTGCGGTATGCATCCTCTCGCACGTGTTTTTGCTCGACTAGCCTGCGGGGATGCATCCTCTCGCACGTGTTTTTACCTCGTTCTAGCTGCGGGATGCATCCTCTCGCACGTGTTTTTGCTCGACTAGCCTGCGGGATGCATCCTCTCGCACGTGTTTGTGCACGACTAGCCTGCGGGATGCATCCTCTCGCACGTGTTTTTACTCGACTAGCCTGCGGGATGCATTCTCTCGCAAGTGTTTTTGCTCGACTAGCCTGCGGGATGCATCCTCTCGCACGTGTTTTTGCTCGACTAGCCTGCGGGATGCAATCCTCTCGCACGTGTTTTTACTCGACTAGCCGCGCGGATGCATCCTCTCGCACGTGTTTTTGCTCGACTAGCCATGCGTATCCCAAAAAACCTGCGCATGCGCATCCCAAAAAAACCTGCGCATGCGCATCCCACAAAACCTCCGCATGCGCATCCCACAAAACCTCGCACGTGTTTTTACTCGACTAGCCTGCGGGATGCATCCTCTCGCACGTGTTTTGCTCGACTAGCCTGCGGGATGCATCCTCTCGCACGTGGTTTGTGCTCGACTAGCCTGCGGGATTCATCCTCTCGCACGTGTTTTTACTCGACTAGCCTGCGGGATGCATCCTCGTGCACGTGTTTTGCTCGACTAGCCTGCGGGATGGCATCCTCTCGCACGTGTTTTTTACTCGACTAGCCTGCGGATGCATCCTCTCGCACGTGTTTTTACTCGACTAGCCTGCAGGATGCATCCTCTCGCACGTGTTTTTACTCGCCTAGCCTGCGGTATGCATCCTCTCGCACGTGTTTTTGCTCGACTAGCCATGCGCATCCCAAAAAACCTGCGCATGCGCATCCCACAAAACACTGCGCATGCGCATCCACAAAACCTCGCACGTGTTTTTACTCGACTAGCCTGCGGGATGGCATCCTCTCGCACGTGTTTTTTACTCGACTAGCTGCGGGATGCATCCTCTCGCACGTGTTTTTACTCGACTAGCCTGCGGGATGCATCCTCTCGAACGTGTTTTTACTCGACTAGCCTGCAGGATGCATCCTCTCGCACGTGTTTTTACTCGACTAGCCTGCGGTATGCATCCTCTCGCACGTGTTTTTGCTCGACTAGCCATGCGCATCCCAAAAAAACCTGCGCATGCGCATCCCAAAAAACCTGCGCATGCGCATCCCCAAAAAACCTGCGCATGCGCATCCCACAAAACCTGCGCATGCGCATCCCACAAAACCTCGCACGTGTTTTTACCTCGACTAGCCTGCGGGATGCATCCTCTCGCACGTGTTTTTACTCGACTACCCTGCGGGATGCATACTCTCGCACGTGTTTTTGCTCGACTAGCCATGCGCATCCCAAAAAACCTGCGCATGCGCATCCCACAAAAACCTGCGTATGCGCATCCCACAATACCTCGCACGTGTTTTTACTCGACTAGCCTGCGGGATGCATCCTCTCGCACGTGTTTTTACTCGACTAGCCTGCGGGATGCATCCTCTCGCACGTGTTTTTACTCGACTAGCCTGCGGGATGCATCCTCTCGCACGTGTTTTTACTCGACTAGCCTGCGGGATGCATCCTCTCGCACGTGTTTTTGCTCGACTAGCCATGCGTATCCCAAAAAACCTGCGCATGCGCATCCCAAAAAACCTGCGCATGCGCATCCCACAAAACCTCCGCATGCGCATCCCACAAAACCTCGCACGTGTTTTTACTCGACTAGCCTGCGGGATGCATCCTCTCGCACGTGTTTTTGCTCGACTAGCCTGCGGGATGCATCCTCTCGCACGTGTTTGTGCTCGACTAGCCTGCGGGATGCATCCTCTCGCACGTGTTTTTACTCGACTAGCCTGCGGGATGCATCCTCTCGCACGTGTTTTTACTCGACTAGCCAGCGGGATGCATCCTCTCGCACGTGTTTTTGCTCGACTAGCCTGCGGGATGCATCCTCTCGCACGTGTTTTTACTCGACTAGCCTGCGGGATGCATCCTCTCGCACGTGTTTTTGCTCGACTAGCCTGCGGGATGCTTCCTCTCGCACGTGTTTTTGCTCGACTAGCCTGCGGGATGCATCCTCTCGCACGTGTTTTTTACTCGACTAGCCTGCGGGATGCATCCTCTCGCACGTGTTTTTACTCGACTAGCCTGCGGGATGCATCCTCTCGCACGTGTTTTTACTCGACTAGCCTGCAGGATGCATCCTCTCGCACGTGTTTTTACTCGACTAGCCTGCGGTATGCATCCTCTCGCACGTGTTTTTGCTCGACTAGCCATGCGCATCCCAAAAAACCTGCGCATGCGCATCCCCAAAAAACCTGCGCATGCGCATCCCACAAAACCTGCGCATGCGCAACCCACAAAACCTCGCACGTGTTTTTAACTCGACTAGCCTGCGGGATGCATCCTCTCGCACGTGTTTTTACTCGACTAGCCTGCGGGATGCATCCTCTCGCACGTGTTTTTACTCGACTAGCCTGCGGGATGCATCCTCTCGCACGTGTTTTTACTCGACTTGCCTGCGGGATGCATCCTCTCGCACGTGTTTTTACTCGACTACCCTGCGGGATGCATCCTCTCGCACGTGTTTTTACTCGACTAGCCTGCGGGATGCATCCTCTCGCACGTGTTTTTGCTCGACTAGCCTGCGGGATGCATCCTCTCGCACGTGTTTTTGCTCGACTAGGCATGCGCATCCCACAAAACCTCGCACGTGTTTTTGCTCGACTAGCCTGCGGGGATGCATCCTCTCGCACGTGTTTGTGCTCGACTAGCCTGCGGGATGCATCCTCTCGCACGTGTTTTTACTCGACTAGCCATGCGGGATGCTCCTCTCGCACGTGTTTTACTCGACTAGCCAGCGGGATGCATCCTCTCGCACGTGTTGTTGCTCGACTAGCCTGCGGGATGCATCCTCTCGCACGTGTTTTTACTCGACTAGCCTGCGGGATGCATCCTCTCGCACGTGTTTTTGCTCGACTAGCCTGCGGGATGCATCCTCTCGCACGTGTTTTTGCTCGACTAGCCTGCGGGATGCTTCCTCTCGCACGTGTTTTTACTCGACTAGCCCTGCGGGATGCATCCTCTCGCACGTGTTTTTACTCGACTAGCCTGCGGGATGCATCCTCTCGCACGTGTTTTTACTCGACTAGCCTGCAGGATGCATCCTCTCGCACGTGTTTTTACTCGACTAGCCTGCGGTATGCATCCTCTCGCACGTGTTTTTGCTCGACTAGCCATGCGCATCCCAAAAAACCTGCGCATGCGCATCCCCAAAAAACCCTGCGCATGCGCATCCCACAAAACTCGCACGTGTTTTTACTCGACTAGCCTGCGGATGCATTCTCTCGCACGTGTTTTTACTCGACTAGCCTGCGGGATGCATCCTCTCGCACGTGTTTTACTCGACTAGCCTGCGGATGCATCCTCTCGCACGTGTTTTTACTCGACTTGCCTGCGGGATGCATCCTCTCGCACGTGTTTTTACTCGACTACCCTGCGGGATGCATCCTCTCGCACGTGTTTTTACTCGACTAGCCTGCGGGATGCATCCTCTCGCACGGTGTTTTTGCTCGACTAGCCTGCGGGATGCATCCTCTCGCACGTGTTTTTGCTCGACTAGGCATGCGCATCCCACAAAACCTGCGCATGCGCATCCCACAAAACCTCGCACGTGTTTTTACTCGACTAGCCTGCAGGATGCATCCTCTCGCACGTGTTTTTACTCGACTAGCCTGCGGTATGCATCCTCTCGCACGTGTTTTTGCTCGACTAGCCATGCGCATCCCAAAAAACCTGCGCATGCGCATCCCAAAAAACCTGCGCATGCGCATCCCCCAAAAAACCTGCGCATGCGCATCCCACAAAACCTGCGCATGCGCATCCACAAAACCTCGCACGTGTTTTTACTCGACTAGCCTGCGGGATGCATCCTCTCGCACGTGTTTTTACTCGACTAGCCTGCGGGATGCATCCTCTCGCACGTGTTTTTACTCGACTAGCCTGCAGGATGCATCCTCTCGCACGTGTTTTTACTCGACTAGCCTGCGGGATGCATCCTCTCGCACGTGTTTTTACTCGACTAGCCAGCGGATGCATCCTCTCGCACGTGTTTTTACTCGACTAGCCTGCGGGATGCATCCTCTCGCACGTGTTTTTACTCGACTAGCCTGCAGGATGCATCCTCTCGCACGTGTTTTTACTCGACTAGCCTGCGGTATGCATCCTCTCGCACGTGTTTTTGCTCGACTAGCCATGCGCATCCAAAAAACCTGCGCATGCGCATCCCAAAAAACCTGCGCATGCGCATCCCCAAAAAACCTGCGCATGCGCATCCCAAAAAACCTGCGCATGCGCATCCCAAAAAACCTGCGCATGCGCATCCCACAAAACCCTCCGCATGCGCATCCCACAAAACCTCGCACGTGTTTTTACTCGACTAGCCTGCGGGATGCATCCTCTCGCACGTGTTTTTGCTCGACTAGCCTGCGGGATGCATCCTCTCGCACGTGTTTGTGCTCGACTAGCCTGCGGGATGCATCCTCTCGCACGTGTTTTTACTCGACTAGCCTGCGGGATGCATCCTCTCGCACGTGTTTTTTGCTCGACTAGCCTGCGGGATGCATCCTCTCGCACGTGTTTTTGCTCGACTAGCCTGCGGGATGCATCCTCTCGCACGTGTTTTACTCGACTAGTCTGCGGGATGCATCCTCTCGCACGTGTTTTTACTCGACTACCCTGCGGGATGCATACTCTCGCACGTGTTTTTGCTCGACTAGCCATGCGCATCCCAAAAAACCTGCGCATGCGCATCCCACAAAACCTGCGTATGCGCATCCCACAAGACCTCGCACGTGTTTTTACTCGATTAGCCTGCGGGATGCATCCTCTCGCACGTGTTTTTACTCGACTAGCCTGCGGGATGCATCCTCTCGCACGGTGTTTTTACTCGACTAGCCTGCAGGATGCATCCTCTCGCACGTGTTTTTACTCGACTAGCCTGCGGGATGCATCCTCTCGCACGTGTTTTTACTCGACTAGCCTGCGGGATGCATCCTCTCGCACGTGTTTTTTACTCGTTCTAGCCTGCGGGATGCATCCTCTCGCACGTGTTTTTTGCTCGACTAGCCTGCGGGATGCATCCTCTCGCACGTGTTTGTGCACGACTAGCCTGCGGGATGCATCCTCTCGCACGTGTTTTTACTCGACTAGCCTGCGGGATGCATTCTCTCGCAAGTGTTTTTGCTCGACTAGCCTGCGGGATGCATCCTCTCGCACGTGTTTTTGCTCGACTAGCCTGCGGGATGCATCCTCTCGCACGTGTTTTTACTCGACTAGCCCGCGGGATGCATCCTCTCGCACGTGTTTTGCTCGACTAGCCATGCGTATCCCAAAAAACCTGCGCATGCGCATCCCAAAAAAACCTGCGCATGCGCATCCCACAAAACCTCCGCATGCGCATCCCACAAAACCTCGCACGTGTTGTTACTCGACTAGCCTGCGGGATGCATCCTCTCGCACGTGTTTTTGCTCGACTAGCCTGCGGGATGCATCCTCTCGCACGTGTTTGTGCTCGACTAGCCTGCGGGATTCATCCTCTCGCACGTGTTTTTACTCGACTAGCCTGCGGGATGCATCCTCGTGCACGTGTTTTTGCTCGACTAGCCAGCGGGATGCATCCTCTCGCACGTGTTTTTACTCGACTAGCCTGCGGGATGCATCCTCTCGCACGTGTTTTTACTCGACTAGCCTGCAGGATGCATCCTCTCGCACGTGTTTTTACTCGCCTAGCCTGCGGTATGCATCCTCTCGCACGTGTTTTGCTCGACTAGCCATGCGCATCCCAAAAAACCTGCGCATGCGCATCCCACAAAACATGCGCATGCGCATCCCACAAAACCTCGCACGTGTTTTTACTCGACTAGCCTGCGGGATGCATCCTCTCGCACGTGTTTTTACTCGACTAGCCTGCGGGATGCATCCTCTCGCACGTGTTTTTACTCGACTAGCCTGCGGGATGCATCCTCTCGAACGTGTTTTTACTCGACTAGCCTGCAGGATGCATCCTCTCGCACGTGTTTTTACTCGACTAGCCTGCGGTATGCATCCTCTCGCACGTGTTTTTGCTCGACTAGCCATGCGCATCCCAAAAACCTGCGCATGCGCATCCCAAAAAACCCTGCGCATGCGCATCCCCAAAAAACCTGCGCATGCGCATCCCACGAAAACCTGCGCATGCGCATCCCACAAAACCTCGCACGTGTTTTTACTCGACTAGCCTGCGGGATTGCATCCTCTCGCACGTGTTTTTACTCGACTACCCTGCGGGATGCATACTCTCGCACGTGTTTTTGCTCGACTAGCCATGCGCATCCCAAAAAACCTGCGCATGCGCATCCCACAAAACCTGCGTATGCGCATCCCACAATACCTCGCACGTGTTTTTACTCGACTAGCCTGCGGGATGGCATCCTCTCGCACGTGTTTTTACTCGACTAGCCTGCGGGATGCATCCTCTCGCACGTGTTTTTACTCGACTAGCCCTGCGGGATGCATCCTCTCGCACGTGTTTTTACTCGACTAGCCTGCGGGATGCATCCTCTCGCACGTGTTTTGCTCGACTAGCCATGCGTATCCAAAAAACCTGCGCATGCGCATCCCAAAAAACCTGCGCATGCGCATCCCACAAAACCTCCGCATGCGCATCCCACAAAACCTCGCACGTGTTTTTACTCGACTAGCCTGCGGGATGCATCCTCTCGCACGTGTTTTTGCTCGACTAGCCTGCGGGATGCATCCTCTCGCACGTGTTTGTGCTCGACTAGCCTGCGGGATGCATCCTCTCGCACGTGTTTTTACTCGACTAGCCTGCGGGATGCATCCTCTCGCACGTGTTTTTTACTCGACTAGCCAGCGGGATGCATCCTCTCGCACGTGTTTTTGCTCGACTAGCCTGCGGGATGCATCCTCTCGCACGTGTTTTTACTCGACTAGCCTGCGGGATGCATCCTCTCGCACGTGTTTTTGCTCGACTAGCCTGCGGGATGCATCCTCTCGCACGTGTTTTTGCTCGACTAGCCTGCGGGATGCATCCTCTCGCACGTGTTTTTACTCGACTAGCCTGCGGGATGCATCCTCTCGCACGTGTTTTTACTCGACTAGCCTGCGGGATGCATCCTCTCGCACGTGTTTTTACTCGACTAGCTGCAGGATGCATCCTCTCGCACGTGTTTTTACTCGACTAGCCTGCGGTATGCATCCTCTCGCACGTGTTTTTGCTCGACTAGCCATGCGCATCCCAAAAAACCTGCGCATGCGCATCCCCAAAAAACCTGCGCATGCGCATCCCACAAAACCTGCGCATGCGCAACCCACAAAACCTCGCACGTGTTTTTACTCGACTAGCCTGCGGGATGCATCCTCTCGCACGTGTTTTTACTCGACTAGCCTGCGGGATGCATCCTCTCGCACGTGTTTTTACTCGACTAGCCTGCGGATGCATCCTCTCGCACGTGTTTTTACTCGACTTGCCTGCGGGATGCATCCTCTCGCACGTGTTTTTACTCGACTACCCTGCGGATGCATCCTCTCGCACGTGTTTTTACTCGACTAGCCTGCGGGATGCATCCTCTCGCACGTGTTTTTGCTCGACTAGCCTGCGGGATGCATCCTCTCGCACGTGTTTTTGCTCGACTAGCATGCGCATCCCACAAAACCTCGCACGTGTTTTTGCTCGACTAGCCTGCGGGATGCATCCTCTCGCACGTGTTTGTGCTCGACTAGCCTGCGGGATGCATCCTCTCGCACGTGTTTTTACTCGACTAGCCTGCGGGATGCATCCTCTCGCACGTGTTTTTACTCGACTAGCCAGCGGGATGCATCCTCTCGCACGTGTTGTTGCTCGACTAGCCTGCGGGATGCATCCTCTCGCACGTGTTTTTACTCGACTAGCCTGCGGGATGCATCCTCTCGCACGTGTTTTTGCTCGACTAGCCTGCGGGATGCATCCCCTCTCGCACGTGTTTTTGCTCGACTAGCCTGCGGGATGCATCCTCTCGCACGTGTTTTTACTCGACTAGCCTGCGGATGCATCCTCTCGCACGTGTTTTTACTCGACTAGCCTGCGGGATGCATCCTCTCGCACGTGTTTTTACTCGACTAGCCTGCAGGATGCATCCTCCTCGCACGTGTTTTTACTCGACTAGCCTGCGGTATGCATCCTCTCGCACGTGTTTTTGCTCGACTAGCCATGCGCATCCAAAAAACCTGCGCATGCGCATCCCCAAAAAACCTGCGCATGCGCATCCCACAAAACCTCGCACGTGTTTTTACTCGACTAGCCTGCGGGATGCATTCTCTCGCACGTGTTTTTACTCGACTAGCCTGCGGGATGCATCCTCTCGCACGTGTTTTTACTCGACTAGCCTGCGGGATGCATCCTCTCGCACGTGTTTTTACTCGACTTGCCTGCGGGATGCATCCTCTCGCACGTGTTTTTACTCGACTACCCCTGCGGGATGCATCCTCTCGCACGTGTTTTTACTCGACTAGCCTGCGGGATGCATCCTCTCGCACGTGTTTTTGCTCGACTAGCCTGCGGGATGCATCCTCTCGCACGTGTTTTTGCTCGACTAGGCATGCGCATCCCACAAACCTGCGCATGCGCATCCCACAAAACCTCGCACGTGTTTTTACTCGACTAGCCTGCAGGATGCATCCTCTCGCACGTGTTTTTACTCGACTAGCCTGCGGTATGCATCCTCTCGCACGTGTTTTTGCTCGACTAGCCATGCGCATCCCAAAAAACCTGCGCATGCGCATCCCAAAAAAACTGCGCATGCGCATCCCCAAAAAACCTGCGCATGCGCATCCCACAAAACCTGCGCATGCGCATCCCACAAAACCTCGCACGTGTTTTTACTCGACTAGCCTGCGGGATGCATCCTCTCGCACGTGTTTTTACTCGACTAGCCTGCGGGATGCATCCTCTCGCACGTGTTTTTTACTCGACTAGCCTGCAGGATGCATCCTCTCGCACGTGTTTTTACTCGACTAGCCTGCGGGATGCATCCTCTCGCACGTGTTTTTACTCGACTAGCCAGCGGGATGCATCCTCTCGCACGTGTTTTTACTCGACTAGCCTGCGGGATGCATCCTCTCGCACGTGTTTTTACTCGACTAGCCTGCAGGATGCATCCTCTCGCACGTGTTTTTACTCGACTACGCTGCGGTATGCATCCTCTCGCACGTGTTTTTGCTCGACTAGCCATGCGCATCCCAAAAAACCTGCGCATGCGCATCCCAAAAAACCTGCGCATGCGCATCCCCAAAAAACCTGCGCATGCGCATCCCAAAAAACCTGCGCATGCGCATCCCAAAAAACCTGCGCATGCGCATCCCACAAAACCTCCGCATGCGCATCCCACAAAACCTCGCACGTGTTTTTACTCGACTAGCCTGCGGGATGCATCCTCTCGCACGTGTTTTTGCTCGACTAGCCTGCGGGATGCATCCTCTCGCACGTGTTTGTGCTCGACTAGCCTGCGGGAATGCATCCTCTCGCACGTGTTTTTACTCGACTAGCCTGCGGGATGCATCCTCTCGCACGTGTTTTTGCTCGACTAGCCTGCGGGATGCATCCTCTCGCACGTGTTTTTGCTCGACTAGCCTGCGGGATGCATCCTCTCGCACGTGTTTTTACTCGACTAGTCTGGCGGGATGCATCCTCTCGCACGTGTTTTTACTCGACTACCCTGCGGGATGCATACTCTCGCACGTGTTTTTGCTCGACTAGCCATGCGCATCCCAAAAAACCTGCGCATGCGCATCCCACAAAACCTGCGTATGCGCATCCCACAAGACCTCGCACGTGTTTTTACTCGATTAGCTGCGGGATGCATCCTCTCGCACGTGTTTTTACTCGACTAGCCTGCGGGATGCATCCTCTCGCACGTGTTTTTACTCGACTAGCCTGCAGGATGCATCCTCTCGCACGTGTTTTTACTCGACTAGCCTGCGGGATGCATCCTCTCGCACGTGTTTTTACTCGACTAGCCTGCGGGATGCATCCTCTCGCACGTGTTTTACTCGTTCTAGCCTGCGGGATGCATCCTCTCGCACGTGTTTTTGCTCGACTAGCCTGCGGGATGCATCCTCTCGCACGTGTTTGTGCACGACTAGCCTGCGGGATGCATCCTCTCGCACGTGTTTTTACTCGACTAGCCTGCGGGATGCATTCTCTCGCAAGTGTTTTTGCTCGACTAGCCTGCGGGATGCATCCTCTCGCACGTGTTTTTGCTCGACTAGCCTGCGGGATGCATCCTCTCGCACGTGTTTTTACTCGACTAGCCCGCGGGATGCATCCTCTCGCACGTGTTTTTTGCTCGACTAGCCATGCGTATCCCAAAAAACCTGCGCATGCGCATCCCAAAAAAACCTGCGCATGCGCATCCCACAAAACCTCCGCATGCGCATCCCACAAAACCTCGCACGTGTTTTTACTCGACTAGCCTGCGGGATGCATCCTCTCGCACGTGTTTTTGCTCGACTAGCCTGCGGGATGCATCCTCTCGCACGTGTTTGTGCTCGACTAGCCTGCGGGATTCATCCTCTCGCACGTGTTTTTACTCGACTAGCCTGCGGGATGCATCCTCGTGCACGTGTTTTTGCTCGACTAGCCTGCGGGATGCATCCTCTCGCACGTGTTTTTACTCGACTAGCCTGCGGGATGCCTCCTCTCGCACGTGTTTTTACTCGACTAGCCTGCAGGATGCATCCTCTCGCACGTGTTTTTACTCGCCTAGCCTGCGGTATGCATCCTCTCGCAGCTGTTTTTGCTCGACTAGCCATGCGCATCCCAAAAAACCTGCGCATGCGCATCCCACAAAACATGCGCATGCGCATCCCACAAAACCTCGCACGTGTTTTTACTCGACTAGCCTGCGGATGCATCCTCTCGCACGTGTTTTTACTCGACTAGCCTGCGGGATGCATCCTCTCGCACGTGTTTTTACTCGACTAGCCTGCGGGATGCATCCTCTCGAACGTGTTTTTACTCGACTAGCCTGCAGGATGCATCCTCTCGCACGTGTTTTTACTCGACTAGCCTGCGGTATGCATCCTCTCGCACGTGTTTTTGCTCGACTAGCCATGCGCATCCCAAAAAACCTGCGCATGCGCATCCAAAAAACCTGCGCATGCGCATCCCCAAAAAACCTGCGCATGCGCATCCCACAAAACCTGC
>NW_027469667.1:0-80315 GCF_051020765.1 Lasioglossum baleicum
ATAACGCATAACGCATAACGCATAACGCATAACGCATAACGCATAACGCATAACGCATAACGCATAACGCATAACGCATAACGCATAACGCATAACGCATAACGCATAACGCATAACGCATAACGCATAACGCATAACGCATAACGCATAACGCATAACGCATAACGCATAACGCATAACGCATAACGCATAACGCATAACGCATAACGCATAACGCATAACGCATAACGCATAACGCATAACGCAAACGCAGAACGCATAACGCATAACGCATAACGCATAACGCATAACGCATAACGCATAACGCATAACGCATAACGCATAACGCATAACGCATAACGCATAACGCATAACGCATAGCCCATAACGCATAACGCATAACGCATAACGCATAACGCATAACGCATAACGCATAACGCATAACGCATAACGCATAACGCATAACGCATAACGCATAACGCATAACGCATAACGCATAACGCATAACGCATAACGCATAACGCATAACGCATAACGCATAACGCATAACGCATAACGCATAACGCATAACGCATAACGCATAACGCATAACGCATAACGCATAACGCATAACGCATAACGCATAACGCATAACGCTTAACGCATAACGCATAACGCATAAAGCATTACGCATAACGGATAACGCATGACGCATAACGAATAACCCATAACGCATAACGCATAACGCATAAAGCATAGCCCATAACGCATAACGCATAACGCATTTCGCATAACGCATAACGCATAACGCATAACGCATAACGCATAACGCATAACGCATAACGCATAACGCATAACGCATAACGCATAACGCATAACGCATAACGCATAACGCATAACGCATAACGCATAACGCATAACGCATAACGCATAACGCATAACGCATAACGCATAACGCATAACGCATAAAGCTTAACGAATAACGCATAACGCATAACGCATAACGCATAACGCATAACGCATAACGCATAACGCATAACGCATAACGCATAACGCATAACGCATAACGCATAACGCATAACGCATAACGCATAACGCATAACGCATAACGCATAACGCATAACGCATAAAGCTTAACGAATAACGCATAACGCATAACGCATAACGCATAACGCATAACGCATAACGCATAACGCATAACGCATAACGCATAACGCATAACGCATAACGCATAACGCATAACGCATAACGCATAACGCATAACGCATAACGCATAACGCATTACGCATAACGCATAACGCACAACGCATAACGCATAACGCATAACGCATAACGCATAACGCATAACGCATTACGCATAACGCATAACGCATAGCTCATAACGCATAACGCATAACGCATCGCGCATAACGCATAACGCATATCGCATAGCGCATGACGCATAACGCTTAACGAATAACGCATAACGCATAACACATAACGCATAACGCATAACGCATAACGCATAACGCATAACGCATAACGCATAACGCATACCGCATAACGCATAACGCATAACGCATAACGCATAACGCATAACGCACAACGCATAACGCATAACGCATAACGCATAACGCATAACGCATAACGCATAACGCATTACGCATAACGCATAACGCATAACGCATAACGCACAACGCACAACGCATAACGCATAACGCACAACGCATAACGCATAACGCATAACGCATAACGCATAACGCATAACGCATAACGCATAACGCATAACGCATAACGCATAACGCATAACGCATAACGCATATCGCATAACGCATAACGCATAACGGATAACGCTTGACGCATAACGCATAACGCATAACGGATAACGCATAACGCATAACGCATAACGCATAACGCATAACGCATAACGCATAACGCATAACGCATAACGCATAACGCATAACGCATAACGCATAACGCATAACGCATAACGCATAACGCATAACGCATAACGCATAACGCATAACGCAGAACGCATAACGCATAACGCATAACGCATAACGCATAACGCACAACGCATAACGCATAACGCATAACGCATAACGCATAACGCATAACGCATAACGCATAACGCATAACGCATAACGCATAACGCATAACGCATAACGCATAACGCATAACGCATAACGCACAACGCATAACGCATAACGCATAACGCATAACGCATAACGCATAACGCATAACGCATTACGCATAACGCATAACGCATAACGCATAACGCACAACGCACAACGCATAACGCATAACGCACAACGCATAACGCATAACGCATAACGCATAACGCATAACGCATAACGCATAACGCATAACGCATAACGCATAACGCATAACGCATAACGCATAACGCATATCGCATAACGCATAACGCATAACGGATAACGCTTGACGCATAACGCATAACGCATAACGGATAACGCATAACGCATAACGCATAACGCATAACGCATAACGCATAACGCATAACGCATAACGCATAACGCATAACGCATAACGCATAACGCATAACGCATAACGCATAACGCATAACGCATAACGCATAACGCATAACGCATAACGCAGAACGCATAACGCATAACGCATAACGCATAACGCATAACGCATAACGCATAACGCATAACGCATAACGCATAACGCATAACGCATAACGCATAACGCATAACGCATAACGCATAACGCATAACGCATAACGCATAACGCATAACGCATAACGCATAACGCATAACGCATAACGCTTAACGCATAACGCATAACGCATAAAGCATTACGCATAACGGATAACGCATGACGCATAACGAATAACCCATAACGCATAACGCATAACGCATAAAGCATAGCCCATAACGCATAACGCATAACGCATTTCGCATAACGCATAACGCATAACGCATAACGCATAACGCATAACGCATAACGCATAACGCATAACGCATAACGCATAACGCATAACGCATAACGCATAACGCATAACGCATAACGCATAACGCATAACGCATAACGCATAACGCATAACGCATAACGCATAACGCATAACGCATAACGCATAACGCATAACGCATAACGCATAACGCATAACGCATAAAGCTTAACGAATAACGCATAACGCATAACGCATAACGCATAACGCATAACGCATAACGCATAACGCATAACGCATAACGCATAACGCATAACGCATAACGCATAACGCATAACGCATAACGCATAACGCATAACGCATTACGCATAACGCATAACGCACAACGCATAACGCATAACGCATAACGCATAACGCATAACGCATAACGCATTACGCATAACGCATAACGCATAACGCATAACGCATAACGCATAACGCATAACGCATAACGCATAACGCATAACGCACAACGCATAACGCATAACGCATAACGCATAACGCATAACGCATAACGCATAACGCATTACGCATAACGCATAACGCATAACGCATAACGCACAACGCACAACGCATAACGCATAACGCACAACGCATAACGCATAACGCATAACGCATAACGCATAACGCATAACGCATAACGCATAACGCATAACGCATAACGCATAACGCATAACGCATATCGCATAACGCATAACGCATAACGGATAACGCTTGACGCATAACGCATAACGCATAACGGATAACGCATAACGCATAACGCATAACGCATAACGCATAACGCATAACGGATAACGCATAACGCATAACGGATAACGCAAGACGCATAACGAATAGCCCATAACGCATAACCCATAACGCATAACGCATAACGCATAACGCATAACGCATAACGCATAACGCATAACGCATAACGCATAACGCATAACGCATAACGCATAACGCATAACGCATAACGCATAACGCATAACGCATAACGCATAACGCATAACGCATAACGCATAACGCATAACGCATAACGCATAACGCATAACGCATAACGCATAACGCATAACGCATAACGCATAACGCATAACGCATAACGCATAACGCATAACGCAGAACGCATAACGCATAACGCATAACGCATAACGCATAACGCATAACGCATAACGCATAACGCATAACGCATAACGCATAACGCATAACGCATAGCCCATAACGCATAACGCATAACGCATAACGCATAACGCATAACGCATAACGCATAACGCATAACGCATAACGCATAACGCATAACGCATAACGCATAACGCATAACGCATAACGCATAACGCATAACGCATAACGCATAACGCATAACGCATAACGCATAACGCATAACGCATAACGCATAACGCATAACGCATAACGCATAACGCATAACGCATAACGCATAACGCATAACGCATAACGCATAACGCATAACGCATAACGCATAACGCATAACGCATAACGCATAACGCATAACGCATAACGCATAACGCATAACGCATAACGCATAACGCATAACGCATAACGCATAGCCCATAACGCATAACGCATAACGCATAACGCATAACGCATAACGCATAACGCATAACGCATAACGCATAACGCATAACGCATAACGCACAACGCACAACGCACAACGCACAACGCACAACGCACAACGCACAACGCACAACGCACAACGCAAAACGCACAACGCACAACGCACAACGCATAACGCATAACGCATAACGCATAACGCACAACGCACAACGCATAACGCATAACGCATAACGCATAACGCATAACGCATAACGCATAACGCATAACGCATAACGCATAACGCATAACGCATATCGCATAACGCATAACGCATAACGGATAACGCTTGACGCATAACGCATAACGCATAACGGATAACGCATAACGCATAACGCATAACGCATAACGGATAACGCATAACGCATAACGGATAACGCAAGACGCATAACGAATAGCCCATAACGCATAACGCATAACGCATAACGCATAACGCATAACGCATAACGCATAACGCATAACGCATAACGCATAACGCATAACGCATAACGCATAACGCATAACGCATAACGCATAACGCATAACGCATAACGCATAACGCATAACGCAGAACGCATAACGCATAACGCATAACGCATAACGCATAACGCATAACGCATAACGCATAACGCATAACGCATAACGCATAACGCATAACGCATAACGCATAACGCATAACGCATAACGCATAGCCCATAACGCATAACGCATAACGCATAACGCATAACGCATAACGCATAACGCATAACGCATAACGCATAACGCATAACGCATAACGCATAACGCATAACGCATAACGCATAACGCATAACGCATAACGCATAACGCATAACGCATAACGCATAACGCATAACGCATAACGCATAACGCATAACGCATAACGCATAACGCATAACGCATAACGCATAACGCATAACGCATAACGCATAACGCATAACGCATAACGCATAACGCTTAACGCATAACGCATAACGCATAAAGCATTACGCATAACGGATAACGCATGACGCATAACGAATAACCCATAACGCATAACGCATAACGCATAAAGCATAGCCCATAACGCATAACGCATAACGCATTTCGCATAACGCATAACGCATAACGCATAACGCATAACGCATAACGCATAACGCATAACGCATAACGCATAACGCATAACGCATAACGCATAACGCATAACGCATAACGCATAACGCATAACGCATAACGCATAACGCATAACGCATAACGCATAACGCATAACGCATAACGCATAACGCATAACGCATAACGCATAACGCATAACGCATAACGCATAACGCATAACGCATAACGCATAACGCATAACGCATAACGCATAACGCATAACGCATAACGCATAACGCATAACGCATAAAGCTTAACGAATAACGCATAACGCATAACGCAGAACGCATAACGCATAACGCATAACGCATAACGCATAACGCATAACGCATAACGCATAACGCATAACGCATAACGCATTACGCATAACGCATAACGCACAACGCATAACGCATAACGCATAACGCATAACGCATTACGCATAACGCATAACGCATAACTCATAACGCATAACGCATAACGCATCGCGCATAACGCATAACGCATATCGCATAGCGCATGACGCATAACGCTTAACGAATAACGCATAACGCATAACACATTACGCATAACGCATAACGCATAACGCATAACGCATAACGCATAACGCATAACGCATAACGCATAACGCATAACGCACAACGCATAACGCATAACGCATAACGCATAACGCATAACGCATAACGCATAACGCATTACGCATAACGCATAACGCACAACGCATAACGCATAACGCATAACGCATAACGCATAACGCATAACTCATAACGCTTTACGCATAACGCATAACGCATAACTCATAACGCATAACGCATAACGCATCGCGCATAACGCATAACGCATATCGCATAGCGCATGACGCATAACGCTTAACGAATAACGCATAACGCATAACACATTACGCATAACGCATAACACATAACGCATAACGCATAACGCATAACGCATAACGCATAACGCATAACGCATAACGCATAACGCATAACGCATAACGCATAACGCATAACGCATAACGCATAACGCATAACGCATAACGCATAACGCATAACGCATAACGCATAACGCATAACGCATAACGCATAACGCATAACGCATAACGCATAACGCATAACGCATAACGCATAACGCATAACGCATAACGCATAACGCATAACGCATAACGCATAACGCATAACGCATAACGCATAACGCATAACGCATAACGCATAACGCATAACGCATAACGCATAACGCATAACGCATAACGCATAACGCATAACGCATAACGCATAACGCATAACGCATAACGCATAACGCATAACGCATAACGCATAACGCATAACGCATAACGCATAACGCATAACGCATAACGCATAACGCATAACGCATAACGCATAACGCATAACGCATAACGCATAACGCATAACGCATAACGCATAACGCATAACGCATAACGAATAACCCATCACGCATAACGCATAACGCATAAAGCATAGCCCATAACGCATAACGCATAACGCATTTCGCATAACGCTTAACGAATAACGCATAACGCATAACGCATAACACATTACGCATAACGCATAACCCATTACGCATAACGCATAACGCATAACGCATAACGCATAACGCATAACGCATAACGCATAACGCATAGCGCATGACGCATAACGCTTAACGAATAACGCATAACGCATAACACATTACGCATAACGCATAACGCATAACGCATAACGCATAACGCATAACGCATAACGCATAACGCATAACGCATAACGCATAACGCATAACGCATAACGCATAACGCATAACGCATAACGCATAACGCATAACGCATAACGCATAACGCATAACGCATAACGCATAACGCATAACGCATAACGCATAACGCATAACGCATAACGCATAACGCATAACGCATAACGCATAACGCATAACGCATAACGCATAACGAATAACCCATCACGCATAACGCATAACGCATAAAGCATAGCCCATAACGCATAACGCATAACGCATTTCGCATAACGCTTAACGAATAACGCATAACGCATAACGCATAACACATTACGCATAACGCATAACCCATAACGCATAACGCATAACGCATAACGCATAACGCATAACGCATAACGCATAACGCATAACGCATAACGCATAACGCATAACGCATAACGCATAACGCATAACGCATAACGCATAACGCATAACGCATAACGCATAACGCATAACGCATAACGCATAACGCATAACGCATAACGCATAACGCATAACGCATAACGCATAACGCATAACGCATAACGCATAACGCATAACGCATAACGCATAACGCATAACGCATAACGCATAACGAATAACCCATAACGCATAACGCATAACGCATAACGCATAACGCATAACGCATAACGCATAACGCATAACACATTACGCATAACGCATAACCCATAACGCATAACGCATAACGCATAACGCATAACGCATAACGCATAACGCATAACGCATAACGCATAACGCATAACGCATAACGCATAACGCATAACGCATAACGCATAACGCATAACGCATAACGCATAACGCATAACGCATAACGCATAACGCATAACGCATAACGCATAACGCATAACGCATAACGCATAACGCATAGCGCATAACGCATAGCGCATAACGCATAACTCATAACGCATAACGCATAACGTATCGCGCATAACGCATAACGCATATCGCATAGCGCATGACGCATAACGCTTAACGAATAACGCATAACGCATAACACATTACGCATAACGCATAACGCATAACGCATAACGCATAACGCATAACGCATAACGCATAACGCATAACGCATAACGCATAACGCATAACGCATAACGCACAACGCATAACGCATAACGCATAACGCATAACGCATAACGCATAACGCATAAAGCATTACGCATAACGCATAACGCACAACGCATAACGCATAACGCATAACGCATAACGCATAACGCATAACTCATAACGCATTACGCATAACGCATAACGCATAACGCATAACGCATAACGCATAACGCATAACGCATAACGCATAACGCATAACGCATAACGCATAACGCATAACGCATAACGCATAACGCATAACGCATAACGCATAACGCATAACGCATAACGCATAACGCATAACGCATAACGCATAACGCATAACGCATAACGCATAACGCATAACGCATAACGCATAACGCATAACGCATAACGCATAACGAATAACCCATCACGCATAACGCATAACGCATAAAGCATAGCCCATAACGCATAACGCATAACGCATTTCGCATAACGCTTAACGAATAACGCATAACGCATAACGCATAACACATTACGCATAACGCATAACCCATAACGCATAACGCATAACGCATAACGCATAACGCATAACGCATAACGCATAACGCATAACGCATAACGCATAACGCATAACGCATAACGCATAACGCATAACGCATAACGCATAACGCATAACGCATAACGCATAACGCATAACGCATAACGCATAACGCATAACGCATAACGCATAACGCATAACGAATAACCCATAACGCATAACGCATAACGCATAACGCATAACGCATAACGCATAACGCATAACGCATAACGCATAACACATTACGCATAACGCATAACCCATAACGCATAACGCATAACGCATAACGCATAACGCATAACGCATAACGCATAACGCATAACGCATAACGCATAACGCATAACGCATAACGCATAACGCATAACGCATAACGCATAACGCATAACGCATAACGCATAACGCATAACGCATAACGCATAACGCATAACGCATAACGCATAACGCATAACGCATAGCGCATAACGCATAGCGCATAACGCATAACTCATAACGCATAACGCATAACGCATCGCGCATAACGCATAACGCATATCGCATAGCGCATGACGCATAACGCTTAACGAATAACGCATAACGCATAACACATTACGCATAACGCATAACGCATAACGCATAACGCATAACGCATAACGCATAACGCATAACGCATAACGCATAACGCATAACGCATAACGCACAACGCATAACGCATAACGCATAACGCATAACGCATAACGCATAACGCATAAAGCATTACGCATAACGCATAACGCACAACGCATAACGCATAACGCATAACGCATAACGCATAACTCATAACGCATTACGCATAACGCATAACGCATAACGCATAACGCATAACGCATAACGCATAACGCATAACGCATAACGCATAACGCATAACGCATAACGCATAACGCATAACGCATAACGCATAACGCATAACGCATAACGCATAACGCATAACGCATAACGCATAACGCATAACGCATAACGCATAACGCATAACGCATAACGCATAACGCATAACGCATAACGCATAACGCATAACGCATAACGCATAACGCATAACGCATAACGCATAACGCATAACGCATAACGCATAACGCATAACGCATAACGCATAACGCATAACGCATAACGCATAACGCATAACGCATAACGCATAACGCATAACGCATAACGCATAACGCACAACGCATAACGCATAACGCATAACGCATAACGCATAACGCATAACGCATGACGCATAACGCATAACGCATAACGCATAACGCATAACGCATTACGCATAACGCATAACGCATAACTCATAACGCATAACGCATAACGCATCGCGCATAACGCATAACGCATATCGCATAGCGCATGACGCATAACGCTTAACGAATAACGCATAACGCATAACGCATAACACATTACGCATAACGCATAACCCATAACGCATAACGCATAACGCATAACGCATAACGCATAACGCATAACGCATAACGCATAACGCATAACGCATAACGCATAACGCATAACGCATAACGCATAACGCATAACGCATAACGCATAACGCATAACGCATAACGCATAACGCATAACGCATAACGCATAACGCATAACGCATAACGCATAACGCATAACGCATAACGCATAACGCATAACGCATAACGCATAACGCATAACGCATAACGCATAACGCATAACGCATAACGCATAACGCATAACGCATAACGCATAACGCATAACGCATAACGCATAACGCATAACGCATAACGCATAACGCATAACGCATAACGCATAGCGCATAACGCATAGCGCATAACGCATAACGCATAACGCATAACGCATAACGCATAACGCATAACGCATAACGCATAAAGCATAGCCCATAACGCATAACGCATAACGCATTTCGCATAACGCATAACGCATAACGCATAACGCATAACGCATAACGCATAACGCATAAAGCTTAACGAATAACGCATAACGCATAACGCATAACGCATAACGCATAACGCATAACGCATAACGCATAACGCATAACGCATAACGCATAACGCATAACGCATAACGCATAACGCATAACGCATAACGCATAACGCATAACGCATAACGCATAACGCATAACGCATAACGCATAACGCATAACGCATAACGCATAACGCATAACGCATAACGCATAACGCATAACGCATAACGCATAACGCATAACGCATAACGCATAACGCATAACGCATAACGCATAACGCATAACGCATAACGCATAACGCATAACGCATAACGCATAACGCATAACGCATAACGCATAACGCATAACGCATAACGCATAACGCATAACGCATAACGCATAACGCATAACGCATAACGCATAACGCATAACGCATAACGCATAACGCATAACGCATAACGCATAACGCATAACGCATAACGCATAACGCATAACGCACAACGCATAACGCATAACGCATAACGCATAACGCATTACGCATAACGCATAACGCACAACGCATAACGCATAACGCATAACGCATAACGCATAACGCATAACGCATAACGCATTACGCATAACGCATAACGCATAACTCATAACGCATAACGCATAACGCATCGCGCATAACGCATAACGCATATCGCATAGCGCATGACGCATAACGCTTAACGAATAACGCATAACGCATTACGCATAACGCATAACGCATAACGCATAACGCATAACGCATAACGCATAACGCATAACGCATAACGCATAACGCATAACGCATAACGCATAACGCATAACGCATAACGCATAACGCATAACGCATAACGCATAACGCATAACGCATAACGCATAACGCATAACGCATAACGCATAACGCATAACGAATAACCCATCACGCATAACGCATAACGCATAAAGCATAGCCCATAACGCATAACGCATAACGCATTTCGCATAACGCTTAACGAATAACGCATAACGCATAACGCATAACACATTACGCATAACGCATAACCCATAACGCATAACGCATAACGCATAACGCATAACGCATAACGCATAACGCATAACGCATAACGCATAGCGCATGACGCATAACGCTTAACGAATAACGCATAACGCATAACACATTACGCATAACGCATAACGCATAACGCATAACGCATAACGCATAACGCATAACGCATAACGCATAACGCATAACGCATAACGCATAACGCATAACGCATAACGCATAACGCATAACGCATAACGCATAACGCATAACGCATAACGCATAACGCATAACGCATAACGCATAACGCATAACGCATAACGCATAACGCATAACGCATAACGCATAACGCATAACGCATAACGCATAACGCATAACGAATAACCCATCACGCATAACGCATAACGCATAAAGCATAGCCCATAACGCATAACGCATAACGCATTTCGCATAACGCTTAACGAATAACGCATAACGCATAACGCATAACACATTACGCATAACGCATAACCCATAACGCATAACGCATAACGCATAACGCATAACGCATAACGCATAACGCATAACGCATAACGCATAACGCATAACGCATAACGCATAACGCATAACGCATAACGCATAACGCATAACGCATAACGCATAACGCATAACGCATAACGCATAACGCATAACGCATAACGCATAACGCATAACGCATAACGCATAACGCATAACGCATAACGCATAACGCATAACGCATAACGCATAACGCATAACGCATAACGCATAACGCATAACGCATAACGAATAACCCATAACGCATAACGCATAACGCATAACGCATAACGCATAACGCATAACGCATAACGCATAACACATTACGCATAACGCATAACCCATAACGCATAACGCATAACGCATAACGCATAACGCATAACGCATAACGCATAACGCATAACGCATAACGCATAACGCATAACGCATAACGCATAACGCATAACGCATAACGCATAACGCATAACGCATAACGCATAACGCATAACGCATAACGCATAACGCATAACGCATAACGCATAACGCATAACGCATAACGCATAGCGCATAACGCATAGCGCATAACGCATAACTCATAACGCATAACGCATAACGTATCGCGCATAACGCATAACGCATATCGCATAGCGCATGACGCATAACGCTTAACGAATAACGCATAACGCATAACACATTACGCATAACGCATAACGCATAACGCATAACGCATAACGCATAACGCATAACGCATAACGCATAACGCATAACGCATAACGCATAACGCATAACGCACAACGCATAACGCATAACGCATAACGCATAACGCATAACGCATAACGCATAAAGCATTACGCATAACGCATAACGCACAACGCATAACGCATAACGCATAACGCATAACGCATAACGCATAACTCATAACGCATTACGCATAACGCATAACGCATAACGCATAACGCATAACGCATAACGCATAACGCATAACGCATAACGCATAACGCATAACGCATAACGCATAACGCATAACGCATAACGCATAACGCATAACGCATAACGCATAACGCATAACGCATAACGCATAACGCATAACGCATAACGCATAACGCATAACGCATAACGCATAACGCATAACGCATAACGCATAACGCATAACGAATAACCCATCACGCATAACGCATAACGCATAAAGCATAGCCCATAACGCATAACGCATAACGCATTTCGCATAACGCTTAACGAATAACGCATAACGCATAACGCATAACACATTACGCATAACGCATAACCCATAACGCATAACGCATAACGCATAACGCATAACGCATAACGCATAACGCATAACGCATAACGCATAACGCATAACGCATAACGCATAACGCATAACGCATAACGCATAACGCATAACGCATAACGCATAACGCATAACGCATAACGCATAACGCATAACGCATAACGCATAACGCATAACGAATAACCCATAACGCATAACGCATAACGCATAACGCATAACGCATAACGCATAACGCATAACGCATAACGCATAACACATTACGCATAACGCATAACCCATAACGCATAACGCATAACGCATAACGCATAACGCATAACGCATAACGCATAACGCATAACGCATAACGCATAACGCATAACGCATAACGCATAACGCATAACGCATAACGCATAACGCATAACGCATAACGCATAACGCATAACGCATAACGCATAACGCATAACGCATAACGCATAACGCATAGCGCATAACGCATAGCGCATAACGCATAACTCATAACGCATAACGCATAACGCATCGCGCATAACGCATAACGCATATCGCATAGCGCATGACGCATAACGCTTAACGAATAACGCATAACGCATAACACATTACGCATAACGCATAACGCATAACGCATAACGCATAACGCATAACGCATAACGCATAACGCATAACGCATAACGCATAACGCATAACGCACAACGCATAACGCATAACGCATAACGCATAACGCATAACGCATAACGCATAAAGCATTACGCATAACGCATAACGCACAACGCATAACGCATAACGCATAACGCATAACGCATAACTCATAACGCATTACGCATAACGCATAACGCATAACGCATAACGCATAACGCATAACGCATAACGCATAACGCATAACGCATAACGCATAACGCATAACGCATAACGCATAACGCATAACGCATAACGCATAACGCATAACGCATAACGCATAACGCATAACGCATAACGCATAACGCATAACGCATAACGCATAACGCATAACGCATAACGCATAACGCATAACGCATAACGCATAACGCATAACGCATAACGCATAACGCATAACGCATAACGCATAACGCATAACGCATAACGCATAACGCATAACGCATAACGCATAACGCATAACGCATAACGCATAACGCATAACGCATAACGCATAACGCACAACGCATAACGCATAACGCATAACGCATAACGCATAACGCATAACGCATGACGCATAACGCATAACGCATAACGCATAACGCATAACGCATTACGCATAACGCATAACGCATAACTCATAACGCATAACGCATAACGCATCGCGCATAACGCATAACGCATATCGCATAGCGCATGACGCATAACGCTTAACGAATAACGCATAACGCATAACGCATAACACATTACGCATAACGCATAACCCATAACGCATAACGCATAACGCATAACGCATAACGCATAACGCATAACGCATAACGCATAACGCATAACGCATAACGCATAACGCATAACGCATAACGCATAACGCATAACGCATAACGCATAACGCATAACGCATAACGCATAACGCATAACGCATAACGCATAACGCATAACGCATAACGCATAACGCATAACGCATAACGCATAACGCATAACGCATAACGCATAACGCATAACGCATAACGCATAACGCATAACGCATAACGCATAACGCATAACGCATAACGCATAACGCATAACGCATAACGCATAACGCATAACGCATAACGCATAACGCATAACGCATAACGCATAACGCATAGCGCATAACGCATAGCGCATAACGCATAACGCATAACGCATAACGCATAACGCATAACGCATAACGCATAACGCATAAAGCATAGCCCATAACGCATAACGCATAACGCATTTCGCATAACGCATAACGCATAACGCATAACGCATAACGCATAACGCATAACGCATAAAGCTTAACGAATAACGCATAACGCATAACGCATAACGCATAACGCATAACGCATAACGCATAACGCATAACGCATAACGCATAACGCATAACGCATAACGCATAACGCATAACGCATAACGCATAACGCATAACGCATAACGCATAACGCATAACGTATAACGCATAACGCATAACGCATAACGCATAACGCATAACGCATAACGCATAACGCATAACGCATAACGCATAACGCATAACGCATAACGCATAACGCATAACGCATAACGCATAACGCATAACGCATAACGCATAACGCATAACGCATAACGCATAACGCATAACGCATAACGCATAACGCATAACGCATAACGCATAACGCATAACGCATAACGCATAACGCATAACGCATAACGCATAACGCATAACGCATAACGCATAACGCATAACGCATAACGCATAACGCATAACGCATAACGCATAACGCATAACGCATAACGCATAACGCATAACGCATAACGCACAACGCATAACGCATAACGCATAACGCATAACGCATTACGCATAACGCATAACGCACAACGCATAACGCATAACGCATAACGCATAACGCATAACGCATAACGCATAACGCATTACGCATAACGCATAACGCATAACTCATAACGCATAACGCATAACGCATCGCGCATAACGCATAACGCATATCGCATAGCGCATGACGCATAACGCTTAACGAATAACGCATAACGCATTACGCATAACGCATAACGCATAACTCATAACGCATAACGCATAACGCATCGCGCATAACGCATAACGCATATCGCATAGCGCATGACGCATAACGCTTAACGAATAACGCATAACGCATAACGCATAACACATTACGCATAACGCATAACCCATAACGCATAACGCATAACGCATAACGCATAACGCATAACGCATAACGCATAACGCATAACGCATAACGCATAACGCATAACGCATAACGCATAACGCATAACGCATAACGCATAACGCATAACGCATAACGCATAACGCATAACGCATAACGCATAACGCATAACGCATAACGCATAACGCATAACGCATAACGCATAACGCATAACGCATAACGCATAACGCATAACGCATAACGCATAACGCATAACGCATAACGCATAACGCATAACGCATAACGCATAACGCATAACGCATAACGCATAACGCATAACGCATAACGCATAACGCATAACGCATAACGCATAACGCATAACGCATAACGCATAACGCATAACGCATAACGCATAACGCATAACGCATAACGCATAACGCATAACGCATAACGCATAACGCATAACGCATAACGCATAACGCATAACGCATAACGCATAACGCATAACGCATAACGCATAACGCATAGCGCATAACGCATAGCGCATAACGCATAACGCATAACGCATAACGCATAACGCATAACGCATAACGCATAACGCATAAAGCATAGCCCATAACGCATAACGCATAACGCATTTCGCATAACGCATAACGCATAACGCATAACGCATAACGCATAACTCATAACGCATAAAGCTTAACGAATAACGCATAACGCATAACGCATAACGCATAACGCATAACGCATAACGCATAACGCATAACGCATAACGCATAACGCATAACGCATAACGCATAACGCATAACGCATAACGCATAACGCATAACGCATAACGCATAACGCATAACGCATAACGCATAACGCATAACGCATAACGCATAACGCATTACGCATAACGCATAACGCATAACGCATAACGCATAACGCATAACGCATAACGCATAACGCATAACGCATAACGCATAACGCATAACGCATAACGCATAACGCATAACGCACAACGCATAACGCATAACGCATAACGCATAACGCATTACGCATAACGCATAACGCACAACGCATAACGCATAACGCATAACGCATAACGCATAACGCATAACGCATAACGCATTACGCATAACGCATAACGCATAACTCATAACGCATAACGCATAACGCATCGCGCATAACGCATAACGCATATCGCATAGCGCATGACGCATAACGCTTAACGAATAACGCATAACGCATAACACATTACGCATAACGCATAACACATAACGCATAACGCATAACGCATAACGCATAACGCATAACGCATAACGCATAACGCATAACGCATAACGCATAACGCATAACGCATAACGCATAACGCATAACGCATAACGCATAACGCACAACGCATAACGCATAACGCATAACGCATAACGCATAACGCATAACGCATAACGCATTACGCATAACGCATAACGCACAACGCATAACGCATAACGCATAACGCATAACGCATAACGCATAACGCATAACGCATTACGCATAACGCATAACGCATAACTCATAACGCATAACGCATAACGCATCGCGCATAACGCATAACGCATATCGCATAGCGCATGACGCATAACGCTTAACGAATAACGCATAACGCATAACACATTACGCATAACGCATAACACATAACGCATAACGCATAACGCATAACGCATAACGCATAACGCATAACGCATAACGCATAACGCATAACGCATAACGCATAACGCATAACGCATAACGCATAACGCATAACGCATAACGCATAACGCATAACGCATAACGCATAACGCATAACGCATAACGCATAACGCATAACGCATAACGCATAACGCATAACGCATAACGCATAACGCATAACGCATAACGCATAACGCATAACGCATAACGCATAACGCATAACGCATAACGCATAACGCATAACGCATAACGCATAACGCATAACGCATAACGCATAACGCATAACGCATAACGCATAACGCATAACGCATAACGCATAACGCATAAAGCATAGCCCATAACGCATAACGCATAACGCATTTCGCATAACGCATAACGCATAACGCATAACGCATAACGCATAACGCATAACGCATAACGCATAACGCATAACGCATAACGCATAACGCATAACGCATAACGCATAACGCATAACGCATAACGCATAACGCATAACGCATAACGCATAACGCATAACGCATAACGCATATCGCATAACGCATAACGCATAACGCATAACGCATAACGCATAACGCATAACGCATAACGCATAACGCATAACGCATAACGCATAACGCATAACGCATAACGCATAACGCATAACGCATAACGCATAACGCATAACGCATAACGCATAACGCATAACGCATAACGCATAACGCATAACGCATAACGCATAACGCATAACGCATAACGCATAACGCATAACGCATAACGCATAACGCATAACGCATAACGCATAACGCATAACGCATAACGCATAACGCATAACGCACAACGCATAACGCATAACGCATAACGCATAACGCATAACGCATAACGCATGACGCATAACGCATAACGCATAACGCATAACGCATAACGCATTACGCATAACGCATAACGCATAACTCATAACGCATAACGCATAACGCATCGCGCATAACGCATAACGCATATCGCATAGCGCATGACGCATAACGCTTAACGAATAACGCATAACGCATAACGCATAACACATTACGCATAACGCATAACCCATAACGCATAACGCATAACGCATAACGCATAACGCATAACGCATAACGCATAACGCATAACGCATAACGCATAACGCATAACGCATAACGCATAACGCATAACGCATAACGCATAACGCATAACGCATAACGCATAACGCATAACGCATAACGCATAACGCATAACGCATAACGCATAACGCATAACGCATAACGCATAACGCATAACGCATAACGCATAACGCATAACGCATAACGCATAACGCATAACGCATAACGCATAACGCATAACGCATAACGCATAACGCATAACGCATAACGCATAACGCATAACGCATAACGCATAACGCATAACGCATAACGCATAACGCATAACGCATAACGCATAGCGCATAACGCATAGCGCATAACGCATAACGCATAACGCATTTCGCATAACGCATAACGCATAACGCATAACGCATAACGCATAACGCATAACGCATAAAGCTTAACGAATAACGCATAACGCATAACGCATAACGCATAACGCATAACGCATAACGCATAACGCATAACGCATAACGCATAACGCATAACGCATAACGCATAACGCATAACGCATAACGCATAACGCATAACGCATAACGCATAACGCATAACGCATAACGCATAACGCATAACGCATAACGCATAACGCATAACGCATAACGCATAACGCATAACGCATAACGCATAACGCATAACGCATAACGCATAACGCATAACGCATAACGCATAACGCATAACGCATAACGCATAACGCATAACGCATAACGCATAACGCATAACGCATAACGCATAACGCATAACGCATAACGCATAACGCATAACGCATAACGCATAACGCATAACGCATAACGCATAACGCATAACGCATAACGCATAACGCATAACGCATAACGCATAACGCATAACGCATAACGCATAACGCATAACGCATAAAGCATAGCCCATAACGCATAACGCATAACGCATTTCGCATAACGCATAACGCATAACGCATAACGCATAACGCATAACGCATAACGCATAACGCATAACGCATAACGCATAACGCATAACGCATAACGCATAACGCATAACGCATAACGCATAACGCATAACGCATAACGCATAACGCATAACGCATAACGCATAACGCATATCGCATAACGCATAACGCATAACGCATAACGCATAACGCATAACGCATAACGCATAACGCATAACGCATAACGCATAACGCATAACGCATAACGCATAACGCATAACGCATAACGCATAACGCATAACGCATAACGCATAACGCATAACGCATAACGCATATCGCATAACGCATAACGCATAACGCATAACGCATAACGCATAACGCATAACGCATAACGCATAACGCATAACGCATAACGCATAACGCATAACGCATAACGCATAACGCATAACGCATAACGCATAACGCATAACGCATAACGCATAACGCATAACGCATAACGCATAACGCATAACGCATAACCCATAAGGCATAACGCATAACGCATAACGCATAACGCATAACGCATAGCCCATAACGCATAACGCATAACGCATAATGCAAAAGTCATAACGCATAACGCATAACGCATAACGCATAACGCATAACGCATAACGCATAACGCATAACGCATAACGCATAACGCATAACGCATAACGCATAACGCATAACGCATAACGCATAACGCATAACGCATAACGCATAACGCATAACGCATAACGCATAACGCATAACGCATAACGCATAACGCATAACGCATAACGCATAACGCATAACGCATTACGCATAACGCATAACGCATAACGCATAACGCATAACGCATAACGCATAACGCATAACGCATAACGCATAACGCATAACGCATAACGCATAACGCATAACGCATAACGCACAACGCATAACGCATAACGCATAACGCATAACGCATTACGCATAACGCATAACGCACAACGCATAACGCATAACGCATAACGCATAACGCATAACGCATAACGCATAACGCATTACGCATAACGCATAACGCATAACTCATAACGCATAACGCATAACGCATCGCGCATAACGCATAACGCATATCGCATAGCGCATGACGCATAACGCTTAACGAATAACGCATAACGCATAACACATTACGCATAACGCATAACACATAACGCATAACGCATAACGCATAACGCATAACGCATAACGCATAACGCATAACGCATAACGCATAACGCATAACGCATAACGCATAACGCATAACGCATAACGCATAACGCATAACGCACAACGCATAACGCATAACGCATAACGCATAACGCATAACGCATAACGCATAACGCATTACGCATAACGCATAACGCACAACGCATAACGCATAACGCATAACGCATAACGCATAACGCATAACGCATAACGCATTACGCATAACGCATAACGCATAACTCATAACGCATAACGCATAACGCATCGCGCATAACGCATAACGCATATCGCATAGCGCATGACGCATAACGCTTAACGAATAACGCATAACGCATAACACATTACGCATAACGCATAACACATAACGCATAACGCATAACGCATAACGCATAACGCATAACGCATAACGCATAACGCATAACGCATAACGCATAACGCATAACGCATAACGCATAACGCATAACGCATAACGCATAACGCATAACGCATAACGCATAACGCATAACGCATAACGCATAACGCATAACGCATAACGCATAACGCATAACGCATAACGCATAACGCATAACGCATAACGCATAACGCATAACGCATAACGCATAACGCATAACGCATAACGCATAACGCATAACGCATAACGCATAACGCATAACGCATAACGCATAACGCATAACGCATAACGCATAACGCATAACGCATAACGCATAACGCATAACGCATAACGCATAAAGCATAGCCCATAACGCATAACGCATAACGCATTTCGCATAACGCATAACGCATAACGCATAACGCATAACGCATAACGCATAACGCATAACGCATAACGCATAACGCATAACGCATAACGCATAACGCATAACGCATAACGCATAACGCATAACGCATAACGCATAACGCATAACGCATAACGCATAACGCATATCGCATAACGCATAACGCATAACGCATAACGCATAACGCATAACGCATAACGCATAACGCATAACGCATAACGCATAACGCATAACGCATAACGCATAACGCATAACGCATAACGCATAACGCATAACGCATAACGCATAACGCATAACGCATAACGCATAACGCATAACGCATAACGCATAACGCATAACGCATAACGCATTACGCATAACGCATAACGCATAACTCATAACGCATAACGCATAACGCATCGCGCATAACGCATAACGCATATCGCATAGCGCATGACGCATAACGCTTAACGAATAACGCATAACGCATAACGCATAACACATTACGCATAACGCATAACCCATAACGCATAACGCATAACGCATAACGCATAACGCATAACGCATAACGCATAACGCATAACGCATAACGCATAACGCATAACGCATAACGCATAACGCATAACGCATAACGCATAACGCATAACGCATAACGCATAACGCATAACGCATAACGCATAACGCATAACGCATAACGCATAACGCATAACGCATAACGCATAACGCATAACGCATAACGCATAACGCATAACGCATAACGCATAACGCATAACGCATAACGCATAACGCATAACGCATAACGCATAACGCATAACGCATAACGCATAACGCATAACGCATAACGCATAACGCATAACGCATAACGCATAACGCATAACGCATAACGCATAACGCATAACGCATAACGCATAACGCATAGCGCATAACGCATAGCGCATAACGCATAACGCATAACGCATAACGCATAACGCATAACGCATAACGCATAACGCATAACGCATAAAGCATAGCCCATAACGCATAACGCATAACGCATTTCGCATAACGCATAACGCATAACGCATAACGCATAACGCATAACGCATAACGCATAAAGCTTAACGAATAACGCATAACGCATAACGCATAACGCATAACGCATAACGCATAACGCATAACGCATAACGCATAACGCATAACGCATAACGCATAACGCATAACGCATAACGCATAACGCATAACGCATAACGCATAACGCATAACGCATAACGCATAACGCATAACGCATAACGCATAACGCATAACGCATAACGCATAACGCATAACGCATAACGCATAACGCATAACGCATAACGCATAACGCATAACGCATAACGCATAACGCATAACGCATAACGCATAACGCATAACGCATAACGCATAACGCATAACGCATAACGCATAACGCATAACGCATAACGCATAACGCATAACGCATAACGCATAACGCATAACGCATAACGCATAACGCATAACGCATAACGCATAACGCATAACGCATAACGCATAACGCATAACGCATAACGCATAACGCATAACGCATAACGCATAACGCATAACGCATAACGCATAACGCATAACGCATAACGCATAACGCATAACGCATAACGCATAACGCATAACGCATAACGCATAACGCATAACGCATAACGCATAACGCATAACGCATAACGCATAGCGCATAACGCATAGCGCATAACGCATAACGCATAACGCATAACGCATAACGCATAACGCATAACGCATAAAGCATAGCCCATAACGCATAACGCATAACGCATTTCGCATAACGCATAACGCATAACGCATAACGCATAACGCATAACGCATAACGCATAACGCATAAAGCTTAACGAATAACGCATAACGCATAACGCATAACGCATAACGCATAACGCATAACGCATAACGCATAACGCATAACGCATAACGCATAACGCATAACGCATAACGCATAACGCATAACGCATAACGCATAACGCATAACGCATAACGCATAACGCATAACGCATAACGCATAACGCATAACGCATAACGCATAACGCATAACGCATAACGCATAACGCATAACGCATAACGCATAACGCATAACGCATAACGCATAACGCATAACGCATAACGCATAACGCATAACGCATAACGCATAACGCATAACGCATAACGCATAACGCATAACGCATAACGCATAACGCATAACGCATAACGCATAACGCATAACGCATAACGCATAACGCATAACGCATAACGCATAACGCATAACGCATAACGCATAACGCATAACGCATAACGCATAACGCATAACGCATAACGCATAACGCATAACGCATAACGCATAACGCATAACGCATAACGCATAACGCATAACGCATAACGCATAACGCATAACGCATAACGCATAACGCATAACGCATAACGCATAACGCATAACGCATAACGCATAACGCACAACGCATAACGCATAACGCATAACGCATAACGCATTACGCATAACGCATAACGCACAACGCATAACGCATAACGCATAACGCATAACGCATAACGCATAACGCATTACGCATAACGCATAACGCATAACTCATAACGCATAACGCATAACGCATCGCGCATAACGCATAACGCATATCGCATAGCGCATGACGCATAACGCTTAACGAATAACGCATAACGCATAACACATTACGCATAACGCATAACGCATAACGCATAACGCATAACGCATAACGCATAACGCATAACGCATAACGCATAACGCATAACGCATAACGCACAACGCATAACGCATAACGCATAACGCATAACGCATAACGCATAACGCATGACGCATAACGCATAACGCATAACGCATAACGCATAACGCATAACGCATTACGCATAACGCATAACGCATAACTCATAACGCATAACGCATAACGCATCGCGCATAACGCATAACGCATATCGCATAGCGCATGACGCATAACGCTTAACGAATAACGCATAACGCATAACGCATAACACATTACGCATAACGCATAACCCATAACGCATAACGCATAACGCATAACGCATAACGCATAACGCATAACGCATAACGCATAACGCATAACGCATAACGCATAACGCATAACGCATAACGCATAACGCATAACGCATAACGCATAACGCATAACGCATAACGCATAACGCATAACGCATAACGCATAACGCATAACGCATAACGCATAACGCATAACGCATAACGCATAACGCATAACGCATAACGCATAAAGCATAACGCATAACGCATAACGCATAACGCATAACGCATAACGCATAACGCACAACGCATAACGCATAACGCATAACGCATAACGCATAACGCATAACGCATAACGCATAACGCATAACGCATAACGCATAACGCATAACGCATAACGCATAACGCATAACGCATAACGCATAACGCATAACGCATAACGCATAACGCATAACGCATAACGCATAACGCATAACGCATAACGCATAACGCATAACGCATAACGCATAAAGCATAGCCCATAACGCATAACGCATAACGCATTTCGCATAACGCATAACGCATAACGCATAACGCATAACGCATAACGCATAACGCATAACGCATAACGCATAAAGCTTAACGCATAACGCATAACGCATAACGCATAACGCATAACGCATAACGCATAACGCATAACGCATAACGCATATCGCATGACGCTTAACGCATAACGCATAACTCATAACGGATAACGCTTGACGCATAACGCATAACGCATAACGCATAACGCATAACGCATAACGCATAACGCATAACGCATAACGCATAACGCATAACGCATAACGCATAACGCATAACGCATAACGCATAACGCATAACGCATAACGCATAACGCATAACGCATAACGCATAACGCATAACGCATAACGCATAACGCATAAAGCATAGCCCATAACGCATAACGCATAACGCATTTCGCATAACGCATAACGCATAACGCATAACGCATAACGCATAACGCATAACGCATAACGCATAACGCATAAAGCTTAACGAATAACGCATAACGCATAACGCATAACGCATAACGCATAACGCATAACGCATAACGCATAACGCATAACGCATAACGCATAACGCATAACGCATAACGCATAACGCATAACGCATAACGCATAACGCATAACGCATAACGCATAACGCATAACGCATAACGCATAACGCATAACGCATAACGCATAACGCATAACGCATAACGCATAACGCATAACGCATAACGCATAACGCATAACGCATAACGCATAACGCATAACGCATAACGCATAACGCATAACGCATAACGCATAACGCATAACGCATAACGCATAACGCATAACGCATAACGCATAACGCATAACGCATAACGCATAACGCATAACGCATAACGCATAACGCATAACGCATAACGCATAACGCATAACGCATAACGCATAACGCATAACGCATAACGCATAACGCATAACGCATAACGCATAACGCATAACGCATAACGCATAACGCATAACGCATAACGCATAACGCATAACGCATAACGCATAACGCATAACGCATAACGCATAACGCATAACGCATAACGCATTACTCATAACGCATAACGCATAACTCATAACGCATAACGCATAACGCATCGCGCATAACGCATAACGCATATCGCATAGCGCATGACGCATAACGCTTAACGAATAACGCATAACGCATAACACATTACGCATAACGCATAACACATAACGCATAACGCATAACGCATAACGCATAACGCATAACGCATAACGCATAACGCATAACGCATAACGCATAACGCATAACGCATAACGCATAACGCATAACGCATAACGCATAACGCATAACGCATAACGCATAACGCATAACGCATAACGCATAACGCATAACGCATAACGCATAACGCATAACGCATAACGCATAACGCATAACGCATAACGCATAACGCATAACGCATAACGCATAACGCATAACGCATAAAGCATAACGCATAACGCATAACGCATAACGCATAACGCACAACGCATAACGCATAACGCATAACGCATAACGCATAACGCATAACGCATAACGCATAACGCATAACGCATAACGCATAACGCACAACGCACAACGCATAACGCATAACGCATAACGCATAACGCATGACGCATAACGCATAACGCATAACTCATAACGCATAACGCATAACGCATCGCGCTTAACGCATAACGCATATCGCATAGCGCATGACGCATAACGCTTAACGAATAACGCATAACGCATAACACATTACGCATAACGCATAACGCATAACGCATAACGCATAACGCATAACGCATAACGCATAACGCATAACGCATAACGCATAACGCATAACGCATAACGCATAACGCATAACGCATAACGCATAACGCATAACGCATAACGCATAACGCATAACGCATAACGCGTAACGCTTAACGCATGACGCATAACGCATAACGCATAACGCATAACGCATAACGCATAACGCATTACGCATAACGCATAACGCACAACGCATAACGCATAACGCATAACGCATAACGCATAACGCATAACGCATAACGCATTACGCATAACGCATAACGCATAACTCATAACGCATAACGCATAACGCATCGCGCATAACGCATAACGCATATCGCATAGCGCATGACGCATAACGCTTAACGAATAACGCATAACGCATAACACATTACGCATAACGCATAACACATAACGCATAACGCATAACGCATAACGCATAACGCATAACGCATAACGCATAACGCATAACGCATAACGCATAACGCATAACGCATAACGCATAACGCATAACGCATAACGCATAACGCATAACGCATAACGCATAACGCATAACGCATAACGCATAACGCATAACGCATAACGCATAACGCATAACGCATAACGCATAACGCATAACGCATAACGCATAACGCATAACGCATAACGCATAACGCATAACGCATAACGCATAACGCATAACGCATAACGCATAACGCATAACGCATAACGCATAACGCATAACGCATAACGCATAACGCATAACGCATAACGCATAACGCATAAAGCATAGCCCATAACGCATAACGCATAACGCATTTCGCATAACGCATAACGCATAACGCATAACGCATAACGCATAACGCATAACGCATAACGCATAACGCATAACGCATAACGCATAACGCATAACGCATAACGCATAACGCATAACGCATAACGCATAACGCATAACGCATAACGCATAACGCATAACGCATAACGCATAACGCATAACGCATAACGCATAACGCATAACGCATAACGCATAACGCATAACGCATAACGCATAACGCATAACGCATAACGCATAACGCATAACGCATAACGCATTTCGCATAACGCATAACGCATAACGCATAACGCATAACGCATAACGCATAACGCATAACGCATAACGCATAACGCATAACGCATAACGCATAACGCGTAACGCTTAACGCATGACGCATAACGCATAACGCATAACGCATAACGCATAACGCATAACGCATAACGCATAACGCATTACGCATAACGCATAACGCACAACGCATAACGCATAACGCATAACGCATAACGCATAACGCATAACGCATAACGCATAACGCATTACGCATAACGCATAACGCATAACTCATAACGCATAACGCATAACGCATCGCGCATAACGCATAACGCATATCGCATAGCGCATGACGCATAACGCTTAACGAATAACGCATAACGCATAACACATTACGCATAACGCATAACACATAACGCATAACGCATAACGCATAACGCATAACGCATAACGCATAACGCATAACGCATAACGCATAACGCATAACGCATAACGCATAACGCATAACGCATAACGCATAACGCATAACGCATAACGCATAACGCATAACGCATAACGCATAACGCATAACGCATAACGCATAACGCATAACGCATAACGCATAACGCATAACGCATAACGCATAACGCATAACGCATAACGCATAACGCATAACGCATAACGCATAACGCATAACGCATAACGCATAACGCATAACGCATAACGCATAACGCATAACGCATAACGCATAACGCATAACGCATAACGCATAACGCATAACGCATAACGCATAACGCATAACGCATAACGCATAACGCATAACGCATAACGCATAACGCATAACGCATAACGCATAACGCATAACGCATAACGCATAACGCATAACGCATAACGCATAACGCATAACGCATAACGCATAACGCATAACGCATAACGCATAACGCATAACGCATAACGCATAACGCATAACGCATAACGCATAACGCATAACGCATAACGCATAAAGCATAGCCCATAACGCATAACGCATAACGCATTTCGCATAACGCATAACGCATAACGCATAACGCATAACGCATAACGCATAACGCATAACGCATAACGCATAACGCATAAAGCTTAACGAATAACGCATAACGCATAACGCATAACGCATAACGCATAACGCATAACGCATAACGCATAACGCATAACGCATAACGCATAACGCATAACGCATAACGCATAACGCATAACGCATAACGCATAACGCATAACGCATAACGCATAACGCATAACGCATAACGCATAACGCATAACGCATAACGCATAACGCATAACGCATAACGCATAACGCATAACGCATAACGCATAACGCATAACGCATAACGCATAACGCATAACGCATAACGCATAACGCATAACGCATAACGCATAAAGCATAGCCCATAACGCATAACGCATAACGCATTTCGCATAACGCATAACGCATAAAGCATAGCCCATAACGCATAACGCATAACGCATTTCGCATAACGCATAACGCATAACGCATAACGCATAACGCATAACGCATAACGCATAACGCATAACGCATAACGCATAACGCATAACGCATAACGCATAACGCATAACGCATAACGCATAACGCATAACGCATAACGCATAACGCATAACGCATAACGCATAACGCATAACGCATAACGCATAACGCATAACGCATAACGCATAACGCATAACGCATAACGCATAACGCATAACGCATAACGCATAACGCATAAAGCATAGCCCATAACGCATAACGCATAACGCATTTCGCATAACGCATAACGCATAACGCATAACGCATAACGCATAACGCATAACGCATAACGCATAAAGCTTAACGAATAACGCATAACGCATAACGCATAACGCATAACGCATAACGCATAACGCATAACGCATAACGCATAACGCATAACGCATAACGCATAACGCATAACGCATAACGCATAACGCATAACGCATAACGCATATCGCATGACGCTTAACGCATAACGCATAACTCATAACGGATAACGCTTGACGCATAACGCATAACGCATAACGCATAACGCATAACGCATAACGCATAACGCATAACGCATAACGCATAACGCATAACGCATAACGCATAACGCATAACGCATAACGCATAACGCATAACGCATAACGCATAACGCATAACGCATAACGCATAAAGCATAGCCCATAACGCATAACGCATAACGCATTTCGCATAACGCATAACGCATAACGCATAACGCATAACGCATAACGCATAACGCATAACGCATAACGCATAAAGCTTAACGAATAACGCATAACGCATAACGCATAACGCATAACGCATAACGCATAACGCATAACGCATAACGCATAACGCATAACGCATAACGCATAACGCATAACGCATAACGCATAACGCATAACGCATAACGCATAACGCATAACGCATAACGCATAACGCATAACGCATAACGCATAACGCATAACGCATAACGCATAACGCATAACGCATAACGCATAACGCATAACGCATAACGCATAACGCATAACGCATAAAGCATAGCCCATAACGCATAACGCATAACGCATTTCGCATAACGCATAACGCATAACGCATAACGCATAACGCATAACGCATAACGCATAACGCATAAAGCTTAACGAATAACGCATAACGCATAACGCATAACGCATAACGCATAACGCATAACGCATAACGCATAACGCATAACGCATAACGCATAACGCATAACGCATAACGCATAACGCATAACGCATAACGCATAACGCATAACGCATAACGCATATCGCATGACGCTTAACGCATAACGCATAACTCATAACGGATAACGCTTGACGCATAACGCATAACGCATAACGCATAACGCATAACGCATAACGCATAACGCATAACGCATAACGCATAACGCATAACGCATAACGCATAACGCATAACGCATAACGCATAACGCATAACGCATAACGCATAACGCATAACGCATAACGCATAACGCATAACGCATAACGCATAAAGCATAGCCCATAACGCATAACGCATAACGCATTTCGCATAACGCATAACGCATAACGCATAACGCATAACGCATAACGCATAACGCATAACGCATAACGCATAAAGCTTAACGAATAACGCATAACGCATAACGCATAACGCATAACGCATAACGCATAACGCATAACGCATAACGCATAACGCATAACGCATAACGCATAACGCATAACGCATAACGCATAACGCATAACGCATAACGCATAACGCATAACGCATAACGCATAACGCATAACGCATAACGCATAACGCATAACGCATAACGCATAACGCATAACGCATAACGCATAACGCATAACGCATAACGCATAACGCATAACGCATAACGCATAACGCATAACGCATAACGCATAACGCATAACGCATAACGCATAACGCATAACGCATTACTCATAACGCATAACGCATAACTCATAACGCATAACGCATAACGCATCGCGCATAACGCATAACGCATATCGCATAGCGCATGACGCATAACGCTTAACGAATAACGCATAACGCATAACACATTACGCATAACGCATAACACATAACGCATAACGCATAACGCATAACGCATAACGCATAACGCATAACGCATAACGCATAACGCATAACGCATAACGCATAACGCATAACGCATAACGCATAACGCATAACGCATAACGCATAACGCATAACGCATAACGCATAACGCATAACGCATAACGCATAACGCATAACGCATAACGCATAACGCATAACGCATAACGCATAACGCATAACGCATAACGCATAACGCATAACGCATAACGCATAACGCATAACGCATAACGCATAACGCACAACGCATAACGCATAACGCATAACGCATAACGCATAACGCATAACGCATAACGCATAACGCATAACGCACAACGCACAACGCATAACGCATAACGCATAACGCATAACGCATGACGCATAACGCATAACGCATAACTCATAACGCATAACGCATAACGCATCGCGCTTAACGCATAACGCATATCGCATAGCGCATGACGCATAACGCTTAACGAATAACGCATAACGCATAACACATTACGCATAACGCATAACACATAACGCATAACGCATAACGCATAACGCATAACGCATAACGCATAACGCATAACGCATAACGCATAACGCATAACGCATAACGCATAACGCATAACGCATAACGCATAACGCATAACGCATAACGCATAACGCATAACGCATAACGCATAACGCATAACGCATAACGCATAACGCATAACGCATAACGCATAACGCATAACGCATAACGCATAACGCATAACGCATAACGCATAACGCATAACGCATAACGCATAACGCATAACGCATAACGCATAACGCATAACGCATAACGCATAACGCATAACGCATAACGCATAACGCGTAACGCATAACGCATGACGCATAACGCATAACGCATAACGCATAACGCATAACGCATAACTCATAACGCATAACGCATAACGCATCGCGCATAACGCATAACGCATATCGCATAGCGCATGACGCATAACGCTTAACGAATAACGCATAACGCATAACACATTACGCATAACGCATAACACATAACGCATAACGCATAACGCATAACACATAACGCATAACGCATAACGCATAACGCATAACGCATAACGCATAACGCATAACGCACAACGCATAACGCATAACGCATAACGCATAACGCATAACGCATTACGCATAACGCATAACGCACAACGCATAACGCATAACGCATAACGCATAACGCATAACGCATAACGCATAACGCATAACGCATAACGCATAACGCATAACGCATAACGCATAACGCATAACGCATAACGCATAACGCATAACGCACAACGCATAACGCATAACGCATAACGCATAACGCATAACGCATAACGCATAACGCATAACGCACAACGCACAACGCATAACGCATAACGCATAACGCATAACGCATAACGCATAACGCATAACGCATAACGCATAACGCATAACGCATAACGCATAACGCATAACGCATAACGCATAACGCATAACGCATAACGCATAACGCATAACGCATAACGCATAACGCATAACGCATAACGCATAACGCATTACTCATAACGCATAACGCATAACTCATAACGCATAACGCATAACGCATCGCGCATAACGCATAACGCATATCGCATAGCGCATGACGCATAACGCTTAACGAATAACGCATAACGCATAACACATTACGCATAACGCATAACACATAACGCATAACGCATAACGCATAACGCATAACGCATAACGCATAACGCATAACGCATAACGCATAACGCATAACGCATAACGCATAACGCATAACGCATAACGCATAACGCATAACGCATAACGCATAACGCATAACGCATAACGCATAACGCATAACGCATAACGCATAACGCATAACGCATAACGCATAACGCATAACGCATAACGCATAACGCATAACGCATAACGCATAACGCATAACGCATAACGCATAACGCATAACGCATAACGCACAACGCATAACGCATAACGCATAACGCATAACGCATAACGCATAACGCATAACGCATAACGCATAACGCATAACGCATAACGCACAACGCACAACGCATAACGCATAACGCATAACGCATAACGCATGACGCATAACGCGTAACGCATAACTCATAACGCATAACGCATAACGCATCGCGCTTAACGCATAACGCATATCGCATAGCGCATGACGCATAACGCTTAACGAATAACGCATAACGCATAACACATTACGCATAACGCATAACACATAACGCATAACGCATAACGCATAACGCATAACGCATAACGCATAACGCATAACGCATAACGCATAACGCATAACGCATAACGCATAACGCATAACGCATAACGCATAACGCATAACGCATAACGCATAACGCATAACGCATAACGCATAACGCATAACGCACAACGCATAACGCATAACGCATAACGCATAACGCATAACGCATAACGCATAACGCACAACGCACAACGCATAACGCATAACGCATAACGCATAACGCATAACGCATAGCGCATGACGCATAACGCTTAACGAATAACGCATAACGCATAACACATTACGCATAACGCATAACACATAACGCATAACGCATAACGCATAACGCATAACGCATAACGCATAACGCATAACGCATAACGCATAACGCATAACGCACAACGCATAACGCATAACGCATAACGCATAACGCATAACGCATTACGCATAACGCATAACGCACAACGCATAACGCATAACGCATAACGCATAACGCATAACGCATAACGCATAACGCATAACGCATAACGCATAACGCATAACGCATAACGCATAACGCATAACGCATAACGCACAACGCATAACGCATAACGCATAACGCATAACGCATAACGCATAACGCATAACGCATAACGCACAACGCACAACGCATAACGCATAACGCATAACGCATAACGCATAACGCATAACGCATAACGCATAACGCATAACGCATAACGCATAACGCATAGCGCATGACGCATAACGCTTAACGAATAACGCATAACGCATAACACATTACGCATAACGCATAACACATAACGCATAACGCATAACGCATAACGCATAACGCATAACGCACAACGCACAACGCATAACGCATAACGCATAACGCATAACGCATAACGCATAACGCATAACGCATAACGCATAACGCATAACGCATAACGCATAACGCATAACGCATAACGCATAACGCATAACGCATAACGCATAACGCATAACGCATAACGCATAACGCATAACGCATAACGCATTACTCATAACGCATAACGCATAACTCATAACGCATAACGCATAACGCATCGCGCATAACGCATAACGCATATCGCATAGCGCATGACGCATAACGCTTAACGAATAACGCATAACGCATAACACATTACGCATAACGCATAACACATAACGCATAACGCATAACGCATAACGCATAACGCATAACGCATAACGCATAACGCATAACGCATAACGCATAACGCATAACGCATAACGCATAACGCATAACGCATAACGCATAACGCATAACGCATAACGCATAACGCATAACGCATAACGCATAACGCATAACGCATAACGCATAACGCATAACGCATAACGCATAACGCATAACGCATAACGCATAACGCATAACGCATAACGCACAACGCATAACGCATAACGCATAACGCATAACGCATAACCCATAACGCATAACGCATAACGCATAACGCATAACGCACAACGCACAACGCATAACGCATAACGCATAACGCATAACGCATGACGCATAACGCATAACGCATAACTCATAACGCATAACGCATAACGCATCGCGCTTAACGCATAACGCATAACGCATAACGCATAACGCATAACGCATAACGCATAACGCATAACGCATAACGCATAACGCATAACGCATAACGCATAACGCATAACGCATAACGCATAACGCATAACGCATAACGCATAACGCATAACGCATAACGCATAACGCATAACGCGTAACGCATAACGCATGACGCATAACGCATAACGCATAACGCATAACGCATAACGCATAACTCATAACGCATAACGCATAACGCATCGCGCATAACGCATAACGCATATCGCATAGCGCATGACGCATAACGCTTAACGAATAACGCATAACGCATAACACATTACGCATAACGCATAACACATAACGCATAACGCATAACGCATAACGCATAACGCATAACGCATAACGCATAACGCAGAACGCATAACGCATAACGCATAACGCACAACGCATAACGCATAACGCATAACGCATAACGCATAACGCATTACGCATAACGCATAACGCACAACGCATAACGCATAACGCATAACGCATAACGCATAACGCATAACGCATAACGCATAACGCATAACGCATAACGCATAACGCATAACGCATAACGCATAACGCATAACGCATAACGCACAACGCATAACGCATAACGCATAACGCATAACGCATAACGCATAACGCATAACGCACAACGCACAACGCATAACGCATAACGTATAACGCATAACGCATAACGCATAACGCATAACGCATAACGCATAACGCATAACGCATAACGCATAACGCATAACGCATAACGCATAACGCATAACGCATAACGCATAACGCATAACGCATAACGCATAACGCATAACGCATAACGCATAACGCATAACGCATAACGCATAACGCATAACGCATAACGCATAACGCATAACGCATAACGCATAACGCATAACGCATAACGCATAACGCATAACGCATAACGCATAACGCATAACGCATAACGCATAACGCATAACGCATAACGCATAACGCATAACGCATAACGCATAACGCATAACGCATAACGCATAACGCATAACGCATAACGCATAACGCATAACGCATAACGCATAACGCATAACGCATAACGCATAACGCATAACGCATAACGCATAACGCATAACGCATAACTCATAACGCATAACGCATAACGCATAACGCATAACGCATAACGCATAACGCATAACGCATAACGCATAACGCATAACGCATATCGCATAACGCATAACGCATAACGCATAACGCATAACGCATAACGCATAACGCCTAACGCATAACGCATAACGCATAACGCATAACGCGTAACGCGTAACGCATAACGCATAACGCATAACGCGTAACGCATAGCTCATAACGCATAACGCATAACGCATAACGCATAACGCGTAACGCATAACGCATAACGCATAACGCATAACGCATAACGAATAACGCATAACGCATAACGCATAACGCATAACGCATAACGCATAACGCATAACGCATAACGCATAACGCATAACGCATAACGCATAACGCATAACGCATAACGCATAACGCATAACGCATAACGCATAACGCATAACGTATAACGCACAACGCATAACGCATAACGCATAACGCATAACGCATAACGCATAACGCATTACGCATTACGCATAACGCATAACGCATAACTCATAACGCATAACGCATAACGCATCGCGCATAACGCATAACGCATATCGCATAGCGCATGACGCATAACGCTTAACGAATAACGCATAACGCATAACACATTACGCATAACGCATAACACATAACGCATAACGCATAACGCATAACGCATAACGCATAACGCATAACGCATAACGCATAACGCATAACGCATAACGCATAACGCATAACGCATAACGCATAACGCATAACGCACAACGCATAACGCATAACGCATAACGCATAACGCATAACGCATTACGCATAACGCATAACGCATAACGCATAACGCATTACTCATAACGCATAACGCATAACTCATAACGCATAACGCATAACGCATCGCGCATAACGCATAACGCATATCGCATAGCGCATGACGCATAACGCTTAACGAATAACGCATAACGCATAACACATTACGCATAACGCATAACACATAACGCATAACGCATAACGCATAACGCATAACGCATAACGCATAACGCATAACGCATAACGCATAACGCATAACGCATAACGCATAACGCATAACGCATAACGCATAACGCATAACGCATAACGCATAACGCATAACGCATAACGCATAACGCATAACGCATAACGCATAACGCATAACGCATAACGCATAACGCATAACGCATAACGCATAACGCATAACGCATAACGCATAACGCATAACGCATAACGCATAACGCATAACGCACAACGCATAACGCATAACGCATAACGCATAACGCATAACGCATAACGCATAACGCATAACGCATAACGCATAACGCATAACGCATAACGCACAACGCACAACGCATAACGCATAACGCATAACGCATAACGCATAACGCATAACGCATGACGCATAACGCATAACGCATAACTCATAACGCATAACGCATAACGCATAACGCATAGCCCATAACGCATAACGCATAACGCATAACGCATAACGCATAACGCATAACGCATAACGCATAACGCATAACGCATAACGCATAACGCATAACGCATAACGCATAACGCATAACGCATAACGCATAACGCATAACGCATAACGCATAACGCATAACGCATAACGCATAACGCATAACGCATAACGCATAACGCATAACGCATAACGCATAACGCATAACGCATAACGCATAACGCTTAACGCATAACGCATAACGCATAAAGCATTACGCATAACGGATAACGCATGACGCATAACGAATAACCCATAACGCATAACGCATAACGCATAAAGCATAGCCCATAACGCATAACGCATAACGCATTTCGCATAACGCATAACGCATAACGCATAACGCATAACGCATAACGCATAACGCATTACGCATAACGCATAACGCATAACTCATAACGCATAACGCATAACGCATCGCGCATAACGCATAACGCATATCGCATAGCGCATGACGCATAACGCTTAACGAATAACGCATAACGCATAACACATTACGCATAACGCATAACGCATAACGCATAACGCATAACGCATAACGCATAACGCATAACGCATAACGCATAACGCATAACGCATAACGCATAACGCATAACGCATAACGCATAACGCATAACGCATAACGCATAACGCATAACGCATAACGCATAACGCATAACGCATAACGCATAACGCATAACGCATAACGCATAACGCATAACGCATAACGCATAACGCATAACGCAGAACGCATAACGCACAACGCATAACGCATAACGCATAACGCATAACGCATAACGCATAACGCATAACGCATAACGCATTACGCATAACGCATAACGCACAACGCATAACGCATAACGCATAACGCATAACGCATAACGCATAACGCATAACGCATTACGCATAACGCATAACGCATAACTCATAACGCATAACGCATAACGCATCGCGCATAACGCATAACGCATATCGCATAGCGCATGACGCATAACGCTTAACGAATAACGCATAACGCATAACACATTACGCATAACGCATAACGCATCGCGCATAACGCATAACGCATATCGCATAGCGCATGACGCATAACGCTTAACGAATAACGCATAACGCATAACACATTACGCATAACGCATAACGCATAACGCATAACGCATAACGCATAACGCATAACGCATAACGCATAACGCATAACGCATAACGCATAACGCATAACGCATAACGCATAACGCATAACGCATAACGCATAACGCATAACGCATAACGCATAACGCATAACGCATAACGCATAACGCATAACGCATAACGCATAACGCATAACGCATAACGCATAACGCATAACGCATAACGCATAACGCATAACGCATAACGCATAACGCATAACGCATAACGCATAACGCATAACGCATAACGCATAACGCATAACGCATAACGCATAACGCATAACGCATAACGCATGACGCATAACGCTTAACGAATAACGCATAACGCATAACACATTACGCATAACGCATAACACATAACGCATAACGCATAACGCATAACGCATAACGCATAACGCATAACGCATAACGCATAACGCATAACGCATAACGCATAACGCATAACGCATAACGCATAACGCATAACGCATAACGCATAACGCATAACGCATAACGCATAACGCATAACGCATAACGCATAACGCATAACGCATAACGCATAACGCATAACGCATAACGCATAACGCATAACGCATAACGCATAACGCGTAACGCGTAACGCATAACGCATGCCGCATAACGCATAACGCATAACGCATAACGCATAACGCATAACGCATAACGCATAACGCATAACGCATAACGCATAACGCATAACGCATAACGCATAGCCCATAACGCATAACGCATAACGCATAACGCATAACGCATAACGCATAACGCATAACGCATAACGCATAACGCATAACGCATAACGCATAACGCATAACGCATAACGCATAACGCATAACGCATAACGCATAACGCATAACGCATAACGCATAACGCATAACGCATAACGCATAACGCATAACGCATAACGCATAACGCATAACGCATAACGCATAACGCTTAACGCATAACGCATAACGCATAAAGCATTACGCATAACGGATAACGCATGACGCATAACGAATAACCCATAACGCATAACGCATAACGCATAAAGCATAGCCCATAACGCATAACGCATAACGCATTTCGCATAACGCATAACGCATAACGCATAACGCATAACGCATAACGCATAACGCATAACGCATAACGCATAACGCATAACGCATAACGCATAACGCATAACGCATAACGCATAACGCATAACGCATAACGCATAACGCATAACGCATAACGCATAACGCATAACGCATAACGCATAACGCATAACGCATAACGCATAACGCATAACGCATAACGCATAACGCATAACGCATAACGCATAACGCATAACGCATAACGCATAACGCATAACGCATAACGCATAACGCATAACGCATAACGCATAACGCATAACGCATAACGCATAACGCATAACGCATAACGCATAAAGCATAGCCCATAACGCATAACGCATAACGCATTTCGCATAACGCATAACGCATAACGCATAACGCATAACGCATAACGCATAAAGCTTAACGAATAACGCATAACGCATAACGCATAACGCATAACGCATAACGCATAACGCATAACGCATAACGCATAACGCATAACGCATAACGCATAACGCATAACGCATAACGCATAACGCATAACGCATAACGCATTTCGCATAACGCATAACGCATAACGCATAACGCATAACGCATAACGCATAACGCATAAAGCTTAACGAATAACGCATAACGCATAACGCATAACGCATAACGCATAACGCATAACGCATAACGCATAACGCATAACGCATAACGCATAACGCATAACGCATAACGCATAACGCATAACGCATAACGCATAACGCATAACGCATAACGCATAACGCATAACGCATAACGCATAACGCATAACGCATAACGCATAACGCATAACGCATAACGCATAACGCATAACGCGTAACGCATAACGCATGCCGCATAACGCATAACGCATAACGCATAACGCATAACGCATAACGCATAACGCATAACGCATAACGCATAACGCATAACGCATAGCCCATAACGCATAACGCATAACGCATAACGCATAACGCATAACGCATAACGCATAACGCATAACGCATAACGCATAACGCATAACGCATAACGCATAACGCATAACGCATAACGCATAACGCATAACGCATAACGCATAACGCATAACGCATAACGCATAACGCATAACGCATAACGCATAACGCATAACGCATAACGCATAACGCATAACGCATAACGCATAACGCATAACGCATAACGCTTAACGCATAACGCATAACGCATAAAGCATTACGCATAACGGATAACGCATGACGCATAACGAATAACCCATAACGCATAACGCATAACGCATAAAGCATAGCCCATAACGCATAACGCATAACGCATTTCGCATAACGCATAACGCATAACGCATAACGCATAACGCATAACGCATAACGCATAACGCATAACGCATAACGCATAACGCATAACGCATAACGCATAACGCATAACGCATAACGCATAACGCATAACGCATAACGCATAACGCATAACGCATAACGCATAACGCATAACGCATAACGCATAACGCATAACGCATAACGCATAACGCATAACGCATAACGCATAACGCATAACGCATAACGCATAACGCATAACGCATAACGCATAACGCACAACGCATAACGCATAACGCATAACGCATAACGCATAACGCATGACGCATAACGCATAACGCATAACTCATAACGCATAACGCATAACGCATAACGCATAACGCATAACGCATAACGCATAACGCATAACGCATAACGCATAACGCATAACGCATAACGCATAACGCATAACGCATAACGCATAACGCATAACGCATAAAGCATAGCCCATAACGCATAACGCATAACGCATTTCGCATAACGCATAACGCATAACGCATAACGCATAACGCATAACGCATAAAGCTTAACGAATAACGCATAACGCATAACGCATAACGCATAACGCATGACGCATAACGCATAACGCATAACGCATAACGCATAACGCATAACGCATAACGCATAACGCATAACGCATAACGCATAACGCATAACGCATAACGCATAACGCATAACGCATAACGCATAACGCATAACGCATAACGCATAACGCATAACGCATAACGCATAACGCATAACGCATAACGCATAACGCATAACGCATAACGCATAACGCATAACGCATAACGCATAACGCATAACGCATAACGCATAACGCATAACGCATAACGCATAACGCATAACGCATAACGCATAACGCATAACGCATAACGCATAACGCATAAAGCATAGCCCATAACGCATAACGCATTTCGCATAATGCATAACGCATAACGCATAACGCATAACGCATAACGCATAACGCATAACGCATAACGCATAACGCATAACGCATAACGCATAACGCATAACGCGTAACGCATAACGCGTAACGCGTAACGCATAACGCATGACGCATAACGCGTAACGCATAGCTCATAACGCATAACGCATAACGCATAACGCATAACGCGTAACGCCTAACGTATAACGCATAACGCATAACGCATAACGCATAACGCATAACGCATAACGCATAACGCATAACGCATAACGCATAACGCATAACGCATAACGCATAACGCATAACGCATAACGCATAACGCATAACGCATAACGCATAACGCATAACGCATAACGCATAACGCATAACGCATAACGCATAACGCATAACGCATAACGCATAACGCATAACGCATAACGCATAACGCATAACGCATAACGCATAACGCATAACGCATAACGCATAACGCATAACGCATAACGCATAACGCATAACGCATAACGCATAACGCATAACGCATAACGCATAACGCATAACGCATAACGCATAACGCATAACGCATAACGCATAACGCATAACGCATATCGCATAGCGCATGACGCATAACGCTTAACGAATAACGCATAACGCATAACACATTACGCATAACGCATAACGCATAACGCATAACGCATAACGCATAACGCATAACGCATAACGCATAACGCATAACGCATAACGCATAACGCATAACGCATAACGCATAACGCATAACGCATAACGCATAACGCATAACGCATAACGCATAACGCATAACGCATAACGCATAACGCATAACGCATAACGCATAACGCATAACGCATAACGCATAACGCATAACGCATAACGCATAACGCATAACGCATAACGCATAACGCATAACGCATAACGCGTAACGCATAACGCATAACGCATAACGCATAACGCATAACGCGTAACGCATAACGCATAACGCATAACGCATAACGCATAACGCATAACGCATAACGCATAACGCATAACGCATAACGCATAACGCATAACGCATAACGCATAACGCATAACGCATAACGCATAACGCATAACGCATAACGCATAACGCATAACGCATAACGTATAACGCATAACGCATAACGCATAACGCATATCGCATAACGCATAACGCAAAACGCATAACGCATAACGCATAACGCATAACGCATAACGCATAACGCATAACGCATAACGCATAACGCATAACGCATAACGCATAACGCATAACGCATAACGCATAACGCATAACGCATAACGCATAACGCATAACGCATAACGCATAACGCATAACGCATAACGCATAACGCATAACGCATAACGCATAACGCATACAGCATAACGCATAACGCATAACGCATAACGCATAACGCATAACGCATAACGCATAACGCATAACGCATAACGCATAACGCATAACGCATAACGCTTAACGAATAACGCATAACGCATAACGCATAACACATTACGCATAACGCATAACGCATAACGCATAACGCATAACGCATAACGCATAACGCATAACGCATAACGCATAACGCATAACGCATAACGCATAAAGCATAGCCCATAACGCATAACGCATAACGCATAAAGCATAACGCATAACGCATAACGCATAACGCATAACGCATAAAGTTTAACGAATAACGCATAACGCATAACGCATAACGCATAACGCATAACGCATAACGCATAACGCATAACGCATAACGCATAACGCATAACGCATAACGCATAACGCATAACGCATAACGCATAACGCATAACGCATAACGCATAACGCATAACGCATAACGCATAACGCATAACGCATAACGCATAACGCATAACGCATAACGCATAACGCATAACGCATAACGCATAACGCATAACGCATAACGCATAACGCATAACGCATAACGCATAACGCATAACGCATAACGCATAACGCATAACGCATAACGCATAACGCATAACGCATAACGCATAACGCATAACGCATAACGCATAACGCATAACGCATAACGCATAACGCATAACGCATAACGCATAACGCATAACGCATAACGCATAACGCATAACGCATAACGCATAACGCATAACGCATAACGCATAACGCATAACGCATAACGCATAACGCATAACGCATAACGCATAACGCATAACGCATAACGCATAACGCACAACGCATAACGCATAACGCATAACGCATAACGCATAACGCATAACGCATAACGCATTACGCATAACGCATAACGCACAACGCATAACGCATAACGCATAACGCATAACGCATAACGCATAACGCATAACGCATAACGCATTACGCATAACGCATAACGCATAACTCATAACGCATAACGCATAACGCATCGCGCACAACGCATAACGCATATCGCATAGCGCATGACGCATAACGCTTAACGAATAACGCATAACGCATAACACATTACGCATAACGCATAACGCATCGCGCATAACGCATAACGCATATCGCATAGCGCATGACGCATAACGCTTAACGAATAACGCATAACGCATAACACATTACGCATAACGCATAACACATAACGCATAACGCATAACGCATAACGCATAACGCATAACGCATAACGCATAACGCATAACGCATAACGCATAACGCATAACGCATAACGCATAACGCATAACGCATAACGCATAACGCATAACGCATAACGCATAACGCATAACGCATAACGCATAACGCATAACGCATAACGCATAACGCATAACGCATAACGCATAACGCATAACGCATAACGCATAACGCATAACGCATAACGCATAACGCATAACGCATAACGCATAACGCATAACGCATAACGCATAACGCACAACGCATAACGCATAACGCATAACGCATAACGCATAACGCATAACGCATAACGCACAACGCACAACGCACAACGCATAACGCATAACGCATAACGCATAACGCATAACGCATAACGCATAACGCATAACGCATAACGCATAACGCATAACGCATAACGCATAACGCATAACGCATAACGCATAACGCATAGCCCATAACGCATAACGCATAACGCATAACGCATAACGCATAACGCATAACGCATAACGCATAACGCATAACGCATAACGCATAACGCATAACGCATAACGCATAACGCATAACGCATAACGCATAACGCATAACGCATAACGCATAACGCATAACGCATAACGCATAACGCATAACGCTTAACGCATAACGCATAACGCATAAAGCATTACGCATAACGGATAACGCATGACGCATAACGAATAACCCATAACGCATAACGCATAACGCATAAAGCATAGCCCATAACGCATAACGCATAACGCATTTCGCATAACGCATAACGCATAACGCATAACGCATAACGCATAACGCATAACGCATAACGCATAACGCATAACGCATAACGCATAACGCATAACGCATAACGCATAACGCATAACGCATAACGCATAACGCATAACGCATAACGCATAACGCATAACGCATAACGCATAACGCATAACGCATAACGCATAACGCATAACGCATAACGCATAACGCATAACGCATAACGCGTAACGCATAACGCATAACGCATAACGCATAACGCATAACGCATAACGCATAACGCACAACGCATAACGCATAACGCATAACGCATAACGCATAACGCATGACGCATAACGCATAACGCATAACTCATAACGCATAACGCATAACGCATAACGCATAACGCATAACGCATAACGCATAACGCATAACGCATAACGCATAACGCATAACGCATAACGCATAACGCATAACGCATAAAGCATAGCCCATAACGCATAACGCATAACGCATTTCGCATAACGCATAACGCATAACGCATAACGCATAACGCATAACGCATAAAGCTTAACGAATAACGCATAACGCATAACGCATAACGCATAACGCATGACGCATAACGCATAACGCATAACGCATAACGCATAACGCATAACGCATAACGCATAACGCATAACGCATAACGCATAACGCATAACGCATAACGCATAACGCATAACGCATAACGCATAACGCATAACGCATAACGCATAACGCATAACGCATAACGCATAACGCATAACGCATAACGCATAACGCATAACGCATAACGCATAACGCATAACGCATAACGCATAACGCATAACGCATAACGCATAACGCATAACGCATAACGCATAACGCATAACGCATAACGCATACCGCATAACGCATAACGCATAACGCATAACGCATAACGCATAACGCATAACGCATAAAGCATAGCCCATAACGCATAACGCATAACGCATTTCGCATAACGCATAACGCATAACGCATAACGCATAACGCATAACGCATAACGCATAACGCACAACGCATAACGCATAACGCATAACGCATAACGCATAACGCATGACGCATAACGCATAACGCATAACTCATAACGCATAACGCATAACGCATAACGCATAACGCATAACGCATAACGCATAACGCATAACGCATAACGCATAACGCATAACGCATAACGCATAACGCATAACGCATAACGCATAACGCATAAAGCATAGCCCATAACGCATAACGCATAACGCATTTCGCATAACGCATAACGCATAACGCATAACGCATAACGCATAACGCATAAAGCTTAACGAATAACGCATAACGCATAACGCATAACGCATAACGCATGACGCATAACGCATAACGCATAACGCATAACGCATAACGCATAACGCATAACGCATAACGCATAACGCATAACGCATAACGCATAACGCATAACGCATAACGCATAACGCATAACGCATAACGCATAACGCATAACGCATAACGCATAACGCATAACGCATAACGCATAACGCATAACGCATAACGCATAACGCATAACGCATAACGCATAACGCATAACGCATAACGCATAACGCATAACGCATAACGCATAACGCATAACGCATAACGCATAACGCATAACGCATACCGCATAACGCATAACGCATAACGCATAACGCATAACGCATAACGCATAACGCATAACGCATAACGCACAACGCATAACGCATAACGCATAACGCATAACGCATAGCGCATGACGCATAACGCTTAACGAATAACGCATAACGCATAACGCATAACACATTACGCATAACGCATAACGCATAACGCATAACGCATAACGCATAACGCATAAAGCATAGCCCATAACGCATAACGCATAACGCATTTCGCATAACGCATAACGCATAACGCATAACGCATAACGCATAACGCATAACGCATAACGCATAACGCATAACGCATAACGCATAACGCATAACGCATAACGCATAACGCATAACGCATAACGCATAACGCATATCGCATGACGCTTAACGCATAACGCATAACTCATAACGGATAACGCTTGACGCATAACGCATAACGCATAACGCATAACGCATAACGCATAACGCATAACGCATAACGCATAACGCATAACGCATAACGCATAACGCATAACGCATAACGCATAACGCATAACGTATAACGCATGACGCATAACGCATAACGCATAACTCATAACGCATAACGCATAACGCATCGCGCTTAACGCATAACGCATATCGCATAGCGCATGACGCATAACGCTTAACGAATAACGCATAACGCATAACGCATAACACATTACGCATAACGCATAACACATAACGCATAACGCATAACGCATAACGCATAACGCATAACGCATAACGCATAACGCATAACGCATAACGCATAACGCATAACGCATAACGCATAACGCATAACGCATAACGCATAACGCATAACGCATAACGCATAACGCATAACGCATAACGCATAACGCATAACGCATAACGCATAACGCATAACGCATAACGCATAACGCATAACGCATAAAGCATAGCCCATAACGCATAACGCATAACGCATTTCGCATAACGCATAACGCATAACGCATAACGCATAACGCATAAAGCTTAACGAATAACGCATAACGCATAACGCATAACGCATAACGCATAACGCATAACGCATAACGCATAACGCATAACGCATAACGCATAACGCATAACGCATAACGCATAACGCATAACGCATAACGCATAACGCGTAACGCGTAACGCGTAACGCATAACGCATAACGCATAACGCATAACGCATAACGCATAACGCATAACGCATAACGCATAACGCATAACGCATAACGCATAACGCATAACGCATAACGCATAACGCATAACGCATAACGCATAACGCATAACGCATAACGCATAACGCATAACGCATAACGCATAACGCATAACGCACAACGCATAACGCATAACGCATAACGCATAACGCATAACGCATAACGCATTACGCATAACGCATAACGCACAACGCATAACGCATAACGCATAACGCATAACGCATAACGCATAACGCATAACGCATTACGCATAACGCATAACGCATAACTCATAACGCATAACGCATAACGCATCGCGCATAACGCATAACGCATATCGCATAGCGCATGACGCATAACGCTTAACGAATAACGCATAACGCATAACACATTACGCATAACGCATAACACATAACGCATAACGCATAACGCATAACGCATAACGCATAACGCATAACGCATAACGCATAACGCATAACGCATAACGCATAACGCATAACGCATAACGCATAACGCATAACGCACAACGCATAACGCATAACGCATAACGCATAACGCATAACGCATAACGCATTACGCATAACGCATAACGCACAACGCATAACGCATAACGCATAACGCATAACGCATAACGCATATCGCATAACGCATAACGCATAACGCATAACGCATCGCGCATAACGCATAACGCATATCGCATAGCGCATGACGCATAACGCTTAACGAATAACGCATAACGCATAACACATTACGCATAACGCATAACACATAACGCATAACGCATAACGCATAACGCATAACGCATAACGCATAACGCATAACGCATAACGCATAACGCATAACGCATAACGCATAACGCATAACGCATAACGCATAACGCATAACGCATAACGCATAACGCATAACGCATAACGCATAACGCACAACGCATAACGCATAACGCATAACGCATAACGCATAACGCATAACGCATAACGCATAACGCACAACGCACAACGCATAACGCATAACGCATAACGCATAACGCACAACGCACAACGCATAACGCATAACGCATAACGCATAACGCACAACGCATAACGCATAACGCATAACGCATAACACATAACGCATAACGCATAACGCATAACGCATAACGCATAACGCATAACGCATAACGCATAACGCATAACGCATAACGCATAACGCATAACGCATAACGCATAACGCATAACGCATAACGCATAACGCATAACGCATAACGCATAACGCATAACGCATAACGCATAACGCATAACGCATAACGCATAACGCATAACGCATAACGCATAACGCATAACGCATAACGCATAACGCATAACGCATAACGCATAACGCATAACGCATAACGCATAACGCATAACGCATAACGCATAACGCATAACGCATAACGCATAACGCATATCGCATGACGCTTAACGCATAACGCATAACGCATAACGGATAACGCTTGACGCATAACGCATAACGCATAACGCATAACGCATAACGGATAACGCTTGACGCATAACGCATAACGCATAACGCATAACGCATAACGCATAACGCATAACGCATAACGCATAACGCATAACGCATAACGCATAACGCATAACGCATAACGCATAACGCATAACGCATAACGCATAACGCATAACGCATAACGCATAACGCATAACGCATAACGCAGAACGCATAACGCATAACGCATAACGCATAACGCATAACGCATAACGCATAACGCATAACGCATAACGCATAACGCATAACGCATAACGCATAACGCATAAAGCATAGCCCATAACGCATAACGCATTTCGCATAATGCATAACGCATAACGCATAACGCATAACGCATAACGCATAACGCATAACGCATAACGCATAACGCATAACGCATAACGCGTAACGCATAACGCGTAACGCGTAACGCATAACGCATGACGCATAACGCGTAACGCATAGCTCATAACGCATAACGCATAACGCATAACGCATAACGCGTAACGCCTAACGTATAACGCATAACGCATAACGCATAACGCATAACGCATAACGCATAACGCATAACGCATAACGCATAACGCATAACGCATAACGCATAACGCATAACGCATAACGCATAACGCATAACGCATAACGCATAACGCATAACGCATAACGCATAACGCATAACGCATAACGCATAACGCATAACGCATAACGCATAACGCATAACGCATAACGCATAACGCATAACGCATAACGCATAACGCATAACGCATAACGCATAACGCATAACGCATAACGCATAACGCATAACGCATAACGCATAACGCATAACGCATAACGCATAACGCATAACGCATAACGCATAACGCATAACGCATAACGCATAACGCATAACGCATAACGCATAACGCATAACGCATAACGCATAACGCATAACGCATAACGCATAACGCATAACGCATAACACATAACGCATAACGCATAACGCATAACGCATAACGCATAACGCATATCGCATAGCGCATGACGCATAACGCTTAACGAATAACGCATAACGCATAACACATTACGCATAACGCATAACGCATAACGCATAACGCATAACGCATAACGCATAACGCATAACGCATAACGCATAACGCATAACGCATAACGCATAACGCATAACGCATAACGCATAACGCATAACGCATAACGCATAACGCATAACGCATAACGCATAACGCATAACGCATAACGCATAACGCATAACGCATAACGCATAACGCATAACGCATAACGCATAACGCATAACGCATAACGCATAACGCATAACGCATAACGCGTAACGCATAACGCATAACGCATAACGCATAACGCGTAACGCATAACGCATAACGCATAACGCATAACGCATAACGCATAACGCATAACGCATAACGCATAACGCATAACGCATAACGCATAACGCATAACGCATAACGCATAACGCATAACGCATAACGCATAACGCATAACGCATAACGCATAACGCATAACGCATAACGCATAACGTATAACGCATAACGCATAACGCATAACGCATATCGCATAACGCATAACGCAAAACGCATAACGCATAACGCATAACGCATAACGCATAACGCATAACGCATAACGCATAACGCATAACGCATAACGCATAACGCATAACGCATAACGCATAACGCATAACGCATAACGCATAACGCATAACGCATAACGCATAACGCATAACGCATAACGCATAACGCATAACGCATAACGCATAACGCATAACGCATAACGCATAACGCATAACGCATAACGCATAACGCATAACGCATAACGCATAACGCATAACGCATAACGCATAACGCATAACGCATAACGCATAACGCATAACGCATAACGCATAACGCATAACGCATAACGCATAACGCATAACGCATAACGCATAACGCATAACGCATAACGCATTACGCATAACGCATAACGCATAACTCATAACGCATAACGCATAACGCATCGCGCATAACGCATAACGCATATCGCATAGCGCATGACGCATAACGCTTAACGAATAACGCATAACGCATAACACATTACGCATAACGCATAACGCATAACGCATAACGCATAACGCATAACGCATAACGCATAACGCATAACGCATAACGCATAACGCATAACGCATAACGCATAACGCATAACGCATAACGCATAACGCATAACGCATAACGCATAACGCATAACGCATAACGCATAACGCATAACGCATAACGCATAACGCATAACGCATAACGCGTAACGCGTAACGCGTAACGCATAACGCATGCCGCATAACGCATAACGCATAACGCATAACGCATAACGCATAACGCATAACGCATAACGCATAACGCATAACGCATAACGCATAGCCCATAACGCATAACGCATAACGCATAACGCATAACGCATAACGCATAACGCATAACGCATAACGCATAACGCATAACGCATAACGCATAACGCATAACGCATAACGCATAACGCATAACGCATAACGCATAACGCATAACGCATAACGCATAACGCATAACGCATAACGCATAACGCATAACGCATAACGCATAACGCATAACGCATAACGCATAACGCATAACGCATAACGCATAACGCATAACGCATAACGCATAACGCATAACGCATAACGCATAACGCATAACGCATAACGCATAACGCATAACGCATAACGCATAACGCATAACGCATAACGCATAACGCATAAAGCATAGCCCATAACGCATAACGCATAACGCATTTCGCATAACGCATAACGCATAACGCATAACGCATAACGCATAACGCATAAAGCTTAACGAATAACGCATAACGCATAACGCATAACGCATAACGCATAACGCATAACGCATAACGCATAACGCATAACGCATAACGCATAACGCATAACGCATAACGCATAACGCATAACGCATAACGCATAACGCATAACGCATAACGCATAACTCATAACGCATAACGCATAACGCATCGCGCATAACGCATAACGCATATCGCATAGCGCATGACGCATAACGCTTAACGAATAACGCATAACGCATAACACATTACGCATAACGCATAACGCATAACGCATAACGCATAACGCATAACGCATAACGCATAACGCATAACGCATAACGCATAACGCATAACGCATAACGCATAACGCATAACGCATAACGCATAACGCATAACGCATAACGCATAACGCATAACGCATAACGCATAACGCATAACGCATAACGCATAACGCATAACGCATAACGCGTAACGCGTAACGCGTAACGCATAACGCATGCCGCATAACGCATAACGCATAACGCATAACGCATAACGCATAACGCATAACGCATAACGCATAACGCATAACGCATAACGCATAGCCCATAACGCATAACGCATAACGCATAACGCATAACGCATAACGCATAACGCATAACGCATAACGCATAACGCATAACGCATAACGCATAACGCATAACGCATAACGCATAACGCATAACGCATAACGCATAACGCATAACGCATAACGCATAACGCATAACGCATAACGCATAACGCATAACGCATAACGCATAACGCATAACGCATAACGCATAACGCATAACGCATAACGCATAACGCATAACGCATAACGCATAACGCATAACGCATAACGCATAACGCATAACGCATAACGCATAACGCATAACGCATAACGCATAACGCATAACGCATAACGCATAACGCATAACGCATAACGCATAAAGCATAGCCCATAACGCATAACGCATAACGCATTTCGCATAACGCATAACGCATAACGCATAACGCATAACGCATAACGCATAAAGCTTAACGAATAACGCATAACGCATAACGCATAACGCATAACGCATAACGCATAACGCATAACGCATAACGCATAACGCATAACGCATAACGCATAACGCATAACGCATAACGCATAACGCATAACGCATAACGCATAACGCATAACGCATAACGCATAACGCATAACGCATAACGCATAACGCATAACGCATAACGCATAACGCATAACGCATAACGCATAACGCATAACGCATAACGCATAACGCGTAACGCATAACGCATGCCGCATAACGCATAACGCATAACGCATAACGCATAACGCATAACGCATAACGCATAACGCATAACGCATAACGCATAACGCATAACGCATAACGCATAACGCATAACGCATAGCCCATAACGCATAACGCATAACGCATAACGCATAACGCATAACGCATAACGCATAACGCATAACGCATAACGCATAACGCATAACGCATAACGCATAACGCATAACGCATAACGCATAACGCATAACGCATAACGCATAACGCATAACGCATAACGCATAACGCATAACGCATAACGCATAACGCATAACGCATAACGCTTAACGCATAACGCATAACGCATAAAGCATTACGCATAACGGATAACGCATGACGCATGACGAATAACCCATAACGCATAACGCATAACGCATAAAGCATAGCCCATAACGCATAACGCATAACGCATTTCGCATAACGCATAACGCATAACGCATAACGCATAACGCATAACGCATAACGCATAACGCATAACGCATAACGCATAACGCATAACGCATAACGCATAACGCATAACGCATAACGCATAACGCATAACGCATAACGCATAACGCATAACGCATAACGCATAACGCATAACGCATAACGCATAACGCATAACGCATAACGCATAACGCATAACGCATAACGCATAACGCATAACGCATAACGCATAACGCATAACGCATAACGCATAACGCATAACGCATAAAGCATAGCCCATAACGCATAACGCATAACGCATTTCGCATAACGCATAAAGCATAACGCATAACGCATAACGCATAACGCATAAAGCTTAACGAATAACGCATAACGCATAACGCATAACGCATAACGCATAACGCATAACGCATAACGCATAACGCATAACGCATAACGCATAACGCATAACGCATAACGCATAACGCATAACGCATAACGCATAACGCATAACGCATAACGCATAACGCATAACGCATAACGCATAACGCATAACGCATAACGCATAACGCATAACGCATAACGCATAACGCATAACGCATAACGCATAACGCGTAACGCATAACGCATGCCGCATAACGCATAACGCATAACGCATAACGCATAACGCATAACGCATAACGCATAACGCATAACGCATAACGCATAACGCATAACGCATAACGCATAACGCATAACGCATAGCCCATAACGCATAACGCATAACGCATAACGCATAACGCATAACGCATAACGCATAACGCATAACGCATAACGCATAACGCATAACGCATAACGCATAACGCATAACGCATAACGCATAACGCATAACGCATAACGCATAACGCATAACGCATAACGCATAACGCATAACGCATAACGCATAACGCATAACGCTTAACGCATAACGCATAACGCATAAAGCATTACGCATAACGGATAACGCATGACGCATGACGAATAACCCATAACGCATAACGCATAACGCATAAAGCATAGCCCATAACGCATAACGCATAACGCATTTCGCATAACGCATAACGCATAACGCATAACGCATAACGCATAACGCATAACGCATAACGCATAACGCATAACGCATAACGCATAACGCATAACGCATAACGCATAACGCATAACGCATAAAGCATAGCCCATAACGCATAACGCATAACGCATTTCGCATAACGCATAACGCATAACGCATAACGCATAACGCATAACGCATAAAGCTTAACGAATAACGCATAACGCATAACGCATAACGCATAACGCATAACGCATAACGCATAACGCATAACGCATAACGCATAACGCATAACGCATAACGCATAACGCATAACGCATAACGCATAACGCATAACGCATAACGCATAACGCATAACGCATAACGCATAACGCATAACGCATAACGCATAACGCATAACGCATAACGCATAACGCATAACGCATAACGCATAACGCATAACGCATAACGCATAACGCATAACGCATAACGCATAACGCATAACGCATAACGCATAACGCATAACGCATAACGCATAACGCATAACGCATAACGCATAACGCATAACGCATAACGCATAACGCATAACGCATAACGCATAACGCATAACGCATAACGCATAACGCATAACGCATAACGCATAACGCATAACGCATAACGCATAACGCATAACGCATAACGCATAAAGCATTACGCATAACGGATAACGCATGACGCATAACGAATAACCCATAACGCATAACGCATAACGCATAAAGCATAGCCCATAACGCATAACGCATAACGCATTTCGCATAACGCATAACGCATAACGCATAACGCATAACGCATAACGCATAACGCATAACGCATAACGCATAACGCATAACGCATAACGCATAACGCATAACGCATAACGCATAACGCATAACGCATAACGCATAACGCATAACGCATAACGCATAACGCATAACGCATAACGCATAACGCATAACGCATAACGCATAACGCATAACGCATAACGCATAACGCATAACGCATAACGCATAACGCATAACGCATAACGCATAACGCATAACGCATAAAGCATAGCCCATAACGCATAACGCATAACGCATTTCGCATAACGCATAACGCATAACGCATAACGCATAACGCATAAAGCTTAACGAATAACGCATAACGCATAACGCATAACGCATAACGCATAACGCATAACGCATAACGCATAACGCATAACGCATAACGCATAACGCATAACGCATAACGCATAACGCATAACGCATAACGCATAACGCATAACGCATAACGCATAACGCATAACGCATAACGCATAACGCATAACGCATAACGCATAACGCATAACGCATAACGCATAACGCATAACGCATAACGCGTAACGCATAACGCATGCCGCATAACGCATAACGCATAACGCATAACGCATAACGCATAACGCATAACGCATAACGCATAACGCATAACGCATAACGCATAACGCATAACGCATAACGCATAGCCCATAACGCATAACGCATAACGCATAACGCATAACGCATAACGCATAACGCATAACGCATAACGCATAACGCATAACGCATAACGCATAACGCATAACGCATAACGCATAACGCATAACGCATAACGCATAACGCATAACGCATAACGCATAACGCATAACGCATAACGCATAACGCATAACGCATAACGCTTAACGCATAACGCATAACGCATAAAGCATTACGCATAACGGATAACGCATGACGCATGACGAATAACCCATAACGCATAACGCATAACGCATAAAGCATAGCCCATAACGCATAACGCATAACGCATTTCGCATAACGCATAACGCATAACGCATAACGCATAACGCATAACGCATAACGCATAACGCATAACGCATAACGCATAACGCATAACGCATAACGCATAACGCATAACGCATAACGCATAACGCATAACGCATAACGCATAACGCATAAAGCATAGCCCATAACGCATAACGCATAACGCATTTCGCATAACGCATAACGCATAACGCATAACGCATAACGCATAACGCATAAAGCTTAACGAATAACGCATAACGCATAACGCATAACGCATAACGCATAACGCATAACGCATAACGCATAACGCATAACGCATAACGCATAACGCATAACGCATAACGCATAACGCATAACGCATAACGCATAACGCATAACGCATAACGCATAACGCATAACGCATAACGCATAACGCATAACGCATAACGCATAACGCATAACGCATAACGCATAACGCATAACGCATAACGCATAACGCATAACGCATAACGCATAACGCATAACGCATAACGCATAACGCATAACGCATAACGCATAACGCATAACGCATAACGCATAACGCATAACGCATAACGCATAACGCATAACGCATAACGCGTAACGCATAACGCATGCCGCATAACGCATAACGCATAACGCATAACGCATAACGCATAACGCATAACGCATAACGCATAACGCATAACGCATAACGCATAACGCATAACGCATAACGCATAGCCCATAACGCATAACGCATAACGCATAACGCATAACGCATAACGCATAACGCATAACGCATAACGCATAACGCATAACGCATAACGCATAACGCATAACGCATAACGCATAACGCATAACGCATAACGCATAACGCATAACGCATAACGCATAACGCATAACGCATAACGCATAACGCATAACGCTTAACGCATAACGCATAACGCATAAAGCATTACGCATAACGGATAACGCATGACGCATGACGAATAACCCATAACGCATAACGCATAACGCATAAAGCATAGCCCATAACGCATAACGCATAACGCATTTCGCATAACGCATAACGCATAACGCATAACGCATAACGCATAACGCATAACGCATAACGCATAACGCATAACGCATAACGCATAACGCATAACGCATAACGCATAACGCATAACGCATAACGCATAACGCATAAAGCATAGCCCATAACGCATAACGCATAACGCATTTCGCATAACGCATAACGCATAACGCATAACGCATAACGCATAACGCATAAAGCTTAACGAATAACGCATAACGCATAACGCATAACGCATAACGCATAACGCATAACGCATAACGCATAACGCATAACGCATAACGCATAACGCATAACGCATAACGCATAACGCATAACGCATAACGCATAACGCATAACGCATAACGCATAACGCATAACGCATAACGCATAACGCATAACGCATAACGCATAACGCATAACGCATAACGCATAACGCATAACGCATAACGCATAACGCATAACGCATAACGCATAACGCATAACGCATAACGCATAACGCATAACGCATAACGCATAACGCATAACGCATAACGCATAACGCATAACGCATAACGCATAACGCATAACGCATAACGCATACCGCATAACGCATAACGCATAACGCATAACGCATAACGCATAACGCATAACGCATAACGCATAACGCATAACGCATAACGCATAACGCATAACGCATAACGCATAACGCATAACGCATAACGCATAACGCATAACGCATAAAGCATAACGCTTAACGCATAACGCATAACGCATAAAGTATTACGCATAACGGATAACGCATGACGCATAACGAATAACCCATAACGCATAACGCATAACGCATAAAGCATAGCCCATAACGCATAACGCATAACGCATTTCGCATAACGCATAACGCATAACGCATAACGCATAACGCATAACGCATAACGCATAACGCATAACGCATAACGCATAACGCATAACGCATAACGCATAACGCATAACGCATAACGCATAACGCATAACGCATAACGCATAACGCATAACGCATAACGCATAACGCATAACGCATAACGCATAACGCATAACGCATAACGCATAACGCATAACGCATAACGCATAACGCATAACGCATAACGCATAACGCATAACGCATAACGCATAACGCATAACGCATAACGCATAACGCATAACGCATAAAGCATAGCCCATAACGCATAACGCATAACGCATTTCGCATAACGCATAACGCATAACGCATAACGCATAACGCATAAAGCTTAACGAATAACGCATAACGCATAACGCATAACGCATAACGCATAACGCATAACGCATAACGCATAACGCATAACGCATAACGCATAACGCATAACGCATAACGCATAACGCATAAAGCTTAACGAATAACGCATAACGCATAACGCATAACGCATAACGCATAACGCATAACGCATAACGCATAACGCATAACGCATAACGCATAACGCATAACGCATAACGCATAACGCATAACGCATAACGCATAACGCATAACGCATACCGCATAACGCATAACGCATAACGCATAACGCATAACGCATAACACATTACGCATAACGCATAACGCATAACGCATAACGCATAGCGCATGACGCATAACGCTTAACGAATAACGCATAACGCATAACGCATAACACATTACGCATAACGCATAACGCATAACGCATAACGCATAACGCATAACGCATAACGCATAACGCATAAAGCATAGCCCATAACGCATAACGCATAACGCATTTCGCATAACGCATAACGCATAACGCATAACGCATAACGCATAACGCATAACGCATAACGCATAACGCATAACGCATAACGCATAACGCATAACGCATAACGCATAACGCATAACGCATAACGCATATCGCATGACGCTTAACGCATAACGCATAACTCATAACGGATAACGCTTGACGCATAACGCATAACGCATAACGCATAACGCATAACGCATAACGCATAACGCATAACGCATAACGCATAACGCATAACGCATAACGCATAACGTATAACGCATGACGCATAACGCATAACGCATAACTCATAACGCATAACGCATAACGCATCGCGCTTAACGCATAACGCATATCGCATAGCGCATGACGCATAACGCTTAACGAATAACGCATAACGCATAACGCATAACGCATAACGCATAACGCATAACGCATAACGCATAACGCATAACGCATAAAGCATAGCCCATAACGCATAACGCATAACGCATTTCGCATAACGCATAACGCATAACGCATAACGCATAACGCATAACGCATAAAGCTTAACGAATAACGCATAACGCATAACGCATAACGCATAACGCATAACGCATAACGCATAACGCATAACGCATAACGCATAACGCATAACGCATAACGCATAACGCATAACGCGTAACGCGTAACGCATAACGCATAACGCATAACGCATAACGCATAACGCATAACGCATAACGCATAACGCATAACGCATAACGCATAACGCATAACGCATAACGCATAACGCATAACGCATAACGCATAACGCATAACGCATAACGCATAACGCATAACGCATAACGCATAACGCATAACGCATAACGCATAACGCATAACGCATAACGCACAACGCATAACGCATAACGCATAACGCATAACGCATAACGCATAACGCATAACGCATTACGCATAACGCATAACGCACAACGCATAACGCATAACGCATAACGCATAACGCATAACGCATAACGCATAACGCATACGCATTACGCATAACGCATAACGCATAACTCATAACGCATAACGCATAACGCATCGCGCATAACGCATAACGCATATCGCATAGCGCATGACGCATAACGCTTAACGAATAACGCATAACGCATAACACATTACGCATAACGCATAACACATAACGCATAACGCATAACGCATAACGCATAACGCATAACGCATAACGCATAACGCATAACGCATAACGCATAACGCATAACGCACAACGCATAACGCATAACGCATAACGCATAACGCATAACGCATTACGCATAACGCATAACGCACAACGCATAACGCATAACGCATAACGCATAACGCATAACGCATAACGCATAACGCATAACGCATAACGCATAACGCATCGCGCATAACGCATAACGCATATCGCATAGCGCATGACGCATAACGCTTAACAAATAACGCATAACGCATAACACATTACGCATAACGCATAACACATAACGCATAACGCATAACGCATAACGCATAACGCATAACGTATAACGCATAACGCATAACGCATAACGCATAACGCATAACGCATAACGCATAACGCATAACGCATAACGCATAACGCATAACGCATAACGCATAACGCATAACGCACAACGCATAACGCATAACGCATAACGCATAACGCATAACGCATAACGCATAACGCACAACGCACAACGCATAACGCATAACGCATAACGCTTGACGCATAACGCATAACGCATAACGCATAACGCATAACGCATAACGCATAACGCATAACGCATAACGCATAACGCATAACGCATAACGCATAACGCATAACGCATAACGCATAACGCATAACGCATAACGCATAACGCATAACGCATAACGCATAACGCATAACGCATAACGCATAACGCATAACGCATAACGCATAACGCATAACGCATAACGCATAACGCATAACGCATAACGCATAACGCATAACGCATAACGCATAACGCATAACGCATAACGCATAACGCATAACGCATAAAGCATAGCCCATAACGCATAACGCATTTCGCATAATGCATAACGCATAACGCATAACGCATAACGCATAACGCATAACGCATAACGCATAACGCATAACGCATAACGCATAACGCATAACGCATAAAGCGTAACGCATAACGCGTAACGCGTAACGCATAACGCATGACGCATAACGCGTAACGCATAGCTCATAACGCATAACGCATAACGCATAACGCATAACGCGTAACGCCTAACGTATAACGCATAACGCATAACGCATAACGCATAACGCATAACGCATAACGCATAACGCATAACGCATAACGCATAACGCATAACGCATAACGCATAACGCATAACGCATAACGCATAACGCATAACGCATAACGCATAACGCATAACGCATAACGCATAACGCATAACGCATAACGCATAACGCATAACGCATAACGCATAACGCATAACGCATAACGCATAACGCATAACGCATAACGCATAACGCATAACGCATAACGCATAACGCATAACGCATAACGCATAACGCATAACGCATAACGCATAACGCATAACGCATAACGCATAACGCATAACGCATAACGCATAACGCATAACGCATAACGCATAACGCATAACGCATAACGCATAACGCATAACGCATAACGCATAACGCATAACGCATAACGCATAACGCATAACGCATAACGCATAACGCATAACGCATAACGCATAACGCATATCGCATAGCGCATGACGCATAACGCTTAACGAATAACGCATAACGCATAACACATTACGCATAACGCATAACGCATAACGCATAACGCATAACGCATAACGCATAACGCATAACGCATAACGCATAACGCATAACGCATAACGCATAACGCATAACGCATAACGCATAACGCATAACGCATAACGCATAACGCATAACGCATAACGCATAACGCGTAACGCATAACGCATAACGCATAACGCGTAACGCATAACGCATAACGCATAACGCATAACGCATAACGCGTAACGCATAACGCATAACGCATAACGCATAACGCATAACGCATAACGCATAACGCATAACGCATAACGCATAACGCATAACGCATAACGCATAACGCATAACGCATAACGCATAACGCATAACGCATAACGCATAACGCATAACGCATAACGCATAACGCATAACGCATAACGCATAACGCATAACGCATAACGCATAACGCATAACGCATAACGCATAACGCATAACGTATAACGCATAACGCATAACGCATAACGCATATCGCATAACGCATAACGCAAAACGCATAACGCATAACGCATAACGCATAACGCATAACGCATAACGCATAACGCATAACGCATAACGCATAACGCATAACGCATAACGCATAACGCATAACGCATAACGCATAACGCATAACGCATAACGCATAACGAATAACGCATAACGCATAACGCATAACGCATAACGCATAACGCATGACGCATAACGCATAACGCATAACGCATAACGCATAACGCATAACGCATAACGCATAACGCATAACGCATAACGCATAACGCATAACGCATAACGCATAACGCATAACGCATAACGCATAACGCATAACGCATAACGCATAACGCATAACGCATAACGCATAACGCATAACGCATAACGCATAACGCATAACGCATAACGCATAACGCATAACGCATAACGCATAACGCATAACGCATAACGCATAACGCATAACGCATAACGCATAACGAATAACGCATAACGCATAACGCATAACGCATAACGCATAACGCATAACGCATAACGCATAACGCATAACGCATGACGCATAACGCATAACGCATAACGCATATCGCATGACGCTTAACGCATAACGCATAACGCATAACGGATAACGCTTGACGCATAACGCATAACGCATAACGCATAACGCATAACGGATAACGCTTGACGCATAACGCATAACGCATAACGCATAACGCATAACGCATAACGCATAACGCATAACGCATAACGCATAACGCATAACGCATAACGCATAACGCATAACGCATAACGCATAACGCATAACGCATAACGCATAACGCATAACGCATAACGCATAACGCATAACGCATAACGCATAACGCATAACGCATAACGCATAACGCATAACGCATAACGCATAACGCATAACGCATAACGCATAACGCATAACGCATAACGCATAACGCATAACGCATAAAGCATAGCCCATAACGCATAACGCATTTCGCATAATGCATAACGCATAACGCATAACGCATAACGCATAACGCATAACGCATAACGCATAACGCATAACGCATAACGCATAACGCATAACGCATAACGCATAACGCATAACGCATAACGCATAACGCATAACGCATAACGCCTAACGCATAACGCATAACGCATAACGCATAACGCATAACGCATAACGCGTAACGCATAGCTCATAACGCATAACGCATAACGCATAACGCATAACGCAGAACGCATAACGCACAACGCACAACGCACAACGCACAACGCACAACGCACAACGCACAACGCACAACGCACAACGCATAACGCATAACGCATAACGCATAACGCATAACGCATAACGCATATCGCATAACGCATAACGCATAACGCATAACGCATAACGCATAACGCATAACGCATAACGCATAACGCATAACGCATAACGCATAACGCATAACGCATAACGCATAACGCATAACGAATAACGAATAACGCATAACGCATAACGCATAACGCATAACGCATAACGCATAACGCATAACGCGTAACGCATAGCTCATAACGCATAACGCATAACGCATAACGCATAACGCGTAACGCATAAATCATAACGCATAACGCATAACGAATAACGCATAACGCATAACGCATAACGCATAACGCATAACGCATAACGCATAACGCATAACGCATAACGCATAACGCATAACGCATAACGCATAACGCATAACGCATAACGCATAACGCATAACGCATAACGCATAACGCATAACGCATAACGCATAACGCATAACGCATAACGCATAACGCATAACGTATATCGCATAACGCATAACGCATAACGCATATCGCATAACGCATAACGCAAAACGCATAACGCATAACGCATAACGCATAACGCATAACGCATAACGCATAACGCATAACGCATAACGCATAACGCATAACGCATAACGCATAACGCATAACGCATAACGCATAACGCATAACGCATAACGCATAACGCATAACGCATAACGCATAACGCATAACGCATAACGCATAACGCATAACGCATAACGCATAACGCATAACGCATAACGCATAACGCATAACGCATAACGCATAACGCATAACGCATAACGCATAACGCATAACGCATAACGCATAACGCATAACGCATAACGCATAACGCATAACGCATAACGCATAACGCATAACGCATAACGCATAACGCATAACGCATAACGCATAACGCATAACGCATAACGCATAACGCATAACGCATAACGCATAACGCATAACGCATAACGCATAACGCATAACGCATAACGCATAACGCATAACGCATAACGAATAACGCATAACGCATAACGCATAACGCATAACGCATAACGCATAACGCATAACGCATAACGCATGACGCATAACGCATAACGCATAACGCATATCGCATGACGCTTAACGCATAACGCATAACGCATAACGGATAACGCTTGACGCATAACGCATAACGCATAACGCATAACGCATAACGCATAACGGATAACGCTTGACGCATAACGCATAACGCATAACGCATAACGCATAACGCATAACGCATAACGCATAACGCATAACGCATAACGCATAACGCATAACGCATAACGCATAACGCATAACGCATAACGCATAACGCATAACGCATAACGCATAACGCATAACGCATAACGCATAACGCATAACGCATAACGCATAACGCATAACGCATAACGCATAACGCATAACGCATAACGCATAACGCATAACGCATAACGCATAACGCATAACGCATAACGCATAACGCATAACGCATAACGCATAACGCATAACGCATAACGCATAACGCATAACGCATAACGCATAACGCATAACGCATAACGCATAACGCATAACGCATAACGCATAACGCATAACGCATAACGCATAACGCATAACGCATAACGCATAACGCATAACGCATAACGCATAACGCATAACGCATAACGCATAACGCATAACGCATAACGCATAACGCATAACGCATAACGCATAACGCATAACGCATAACGCATAACGCATAACGCATAACGCATAACGCATAACGCATAACGCATAACGCATAACGCATAACGCATAACGCATAACGCATAACGCATAACGCATAACGCATAACGCATAACGCATAACGCATAACGCATAACGCATAACGAATAACGCATAACGCATAACGCATAACGCATAACGCATAACGCATAACGCATAACGCATAACGCATGACGCATAACGCATAACGCATAACGCATATCGCATGACGCTTAACGCATAACGCATAACGCATAACGGATAACGCTTGACGCATAACGCATAACGCATAACGCATAACGCATAACGCATAACGGATAACGCTTGACGCATAACGCATAACGCATAACGCATAACGCATAACGCATAACGCATAACGCATAACGCATAACGCATAACGCATAACGCATAACGCATAACGCATAACGCATAACGCATAACGCATAACGCATAACGCATAACGCATAACGCATAACGCATAACGCATAACGCATAACGCATAACGCATAACGCATAACGCATAACGCATAACGCATAACGCATAACGCATAACGCATAACGCATAACGCATAACGCATAACGCATAACGCATAACGCATAACGCATAACGCATAACGCATAACGCATAACGCATAACGCATAACGCATAACGCATAACGCATAACGCATAACGCATAACGCATAACGCATAACGCATAACGCATAACGCATAACGCATAACGCGTAACGCGTAACGCATAACGCATGACGCATAACGCGTAACGCATAGCTCATAACGCATAACGCATAAAGCATAACGCATAACGCGTAACGCATAACGTATAACGCATAACGCATAACGCATAACGCATAACGCATAACGCATAACGCATAACGCATAACGCATAACGCATAACGCATAACGCATAACGCATAACGCATAACGCATAACGCATAACGCATAACGCATAACGCATAACGCATAACGCATAACGCATAACGCATAACGCATAACGCATAACGCATAACGCATAACGCATAACGCATAACGCATAACGCATAACGCATAACGCATAACGCATAACGCATAACGCATAACGCATAACGCATAACGCATAACGCATAACGCATAACGCGTAACGCGTAACGCATAACGCGTAACGCGTAACGCATAACGCATGACGCATAACGCGTAACGCATAGCTCATAACGCATAACGCATAACGCATAACGCATAACGCGTAACGCATAACGTATAACGCATAACGCATAACGCATAACGCATAACGCATAACGCATAACGCATAACGCATAACGCATAACGCATAACGCATAACGCATAACGCATGACGCATAACGCATAACGCATAACGCATAACGCATAACGCATAACGCATAACGCATAACGCATAACGCATAACGCATAACGCATAACGCATAACGCATAACGCATAACGCATAACGCATAACGCATAACGCATAACGCATAACGCATAACGCATAACGCATAACGCATGACGCATAACGCATAACGCATAACGCATAACGCATAACGCATAACGCATAACGCATAACGCATAACGCATAACGCATAACGCATAACGCATAACGCATAACGCATAACGCATAACGCATAACGCATAACGCATAACGCATAACTCATAACGCATAACGCATAACGCATAACGCATAACGCATAACGCATAACGCATAACGCATAACGCATAACGCATAACGCATAACGCATAACGCATAACGCATAACGCATAACGCATAACGCATAACGCATAACGCATAACGCATAACGCATAACGCATAACGCATAACGCATAACGCATAACGCATAACGCATAACGCATAACGCAGAACGCACAACGCACAACGCACAACGCACAACGCACAACGCACAACGCACAACGCACAACGCACAACGCACAACGCACAACGCACAACGCACAACGCACAACGCATAACGCATAACGCACAACGCATAACGCATAACGCATAACGCATAACGCATAACGCATAACGCATAACGCATAACGCATAACGCATAACGCATAACGCATAACGCATAACGCATAACGCATAACGCATAACGCATAACGCATAACGCATAACGCATAACGCATAACGCATAACGCATAACGCATAACGCATAACGAATAACGCATAACGCATAACGCATAACGCATAACGCATAACGCATAACGCATAACGCATAACGCATAACGCATAACGCATAACGCATAACGCATAACGCATAACGCATAACGCATAACGCATAACGCATAACGCATAACGCATAACGCATAACGCATAACGCATAACGCATAACGCATAACGCATAACGCATAACGCATAACGCATAACGCATAACGCATAACGCATAACGCATAACGCATAACGCATAACGAATAACGCATAACGCATAACGCATAACGCATAACGCATAACGCATAACGCATAACGCATAACGCATAACGCATAACGCATAACGCGTAACGCATAACGCATATCGCATAACGCATAACGCATAACGCATAACGCATACCGCATAACGCATAACGCATAACGCGTAACGCATAGCTCATAACGCATAACGCATAACGCATAACGCATAACGCATAACGCGTAACGCATAACGCATAACGCATAACGCATAACGAATAACGCATAACGCATAACGCATAACGCATAACGCATAACGCATAACGCATAACGCATAACGCATAACGCATAACGCATAACGCGTAACGCGTAACGCATAACGCGTAACGCGTAACGCATAACGCATGACGCATAACGCGTAACGCATAGCTCATAACGCATAACGCATAACGCATAACGCGTAACGCATAACGTATAACGCATAACGCATAACGCATAACGCATAACGCATAACGCATAACGCATAACGCATAACGCATAACGCATAACGCATAACGCATAACGCATAACGCATAACGCATAACGCATAACGCATAACGCATAACGCATAACGCATAACGCATAACGCATAACGCATAACGCATAACGCATAACGCATAACGCATAACGCATAACGCATAACGCATAACGCATAACGCATAACGCATAACGCATAACGCATAACGCATAACGCATAACGCACAACGCATAACGCATAACGCATAACGCATAACTCATAACGCATAACGCATAACGCATAACGCATAACGCATAACGCATAACGCATAACGCATAACGCATAACGCATAACGCATAACGCATAACGCATAACGCATAACGCATAACGCATAACGCATAACGCATAACGCATAACGCATAACGCATAACGCATAACGCATAACGCATAACGCACAACGCACAACGCACAACGCACAACGCACAACGCACAACGCACAACGCACAACGCACAACGCACAACGCACAACGCACAACGCACAACGCACAACGCATAACGCACAACGCATAACGCATAACGCATAACGCATAACGCATAACGCATAACGCATAACGCATAACGCATAACGCATAACGCATAACGCATAACGCATAACGCATAACGCATAACGCATAACGCATAACGCATAACGCATAACGCATAACGCATAACGCATAACGCATAACGCATAACGCATAACGCATAACGCATAACGCATAACGCATAACGCATAACGCTTAACGAATAACGCATAACGCATAACACATTACGCATAACGCATAACACATAACGCATAACGCATAACGCATGACGCATATCGCATAACGCATAACGCATAACGCATAACGCATAACGCATAACGCATAACGCATAACGCATAACGCATAACGCATAACGCATAACGCATAACGCATAACGCATAACGCATAACGCATAACGCATAACGCATAACGCATAACGCATAACGCATAACGCATAACGCATAACGCATAACGCATAACGCATAACGCATAACGCATAACGCATAACGCATAACGCATAACGCATAACGCATAACGCATAACGCATAACGCATAACGCATAACGCATAACGCATAACGCATAACGCATAACGCATAACGCATAACGCATAACGCATAACGCATAACGCATAACGCATAACGCATGACGCATAACGCATAACGCATAACGCATAACGCATAACGCATAACGCATAACGCATAACGCATAACGCATAACGCATAACTCATAACGCATAACGCATAACGCATAACGCATAACGCATGACGCATAACGCATAACGCATAACGGATAACGCTTGACGCATAACGCATAACGCATAACGCATAACGCATAACGCATAACGCATAACGCATAACGCATAACGCATAACGCATAACGCATAACGCATAACGCATAACGCATAACGCATAACGCATAACGCATAACGCATAACGCATAACGCATAACGCATAACGCATAACGCATAACGCATAACGCATAACGCATAACGCATAACGCATAACGCATAACGCATAACGCATAACGCATAACGCATAACGCATAACGCATAACGCATAACGCATAACGCATAACGCATAACGCATAACGCATAACGCATAACGCATAACGCATAACGCATAACGAATAACGCATAACGCATAACGCATAACGCATAACGCATAACGCATAACGCATAACGCATAACGCATAACGCATAACGCATAACGCATAACGCGTAACGCATAACGCATATCGCATAACGCATAACGCATAACGCATAACGCATAACGCATAACGCATACCGCATAACGCATAACGCATAACGCGTAACGCATAGCTCATAACGCATAACGCATAACGCATAACGCATAACGCGTAACGCATAACGCATAACGCATAACGCATAACGAATAACGCATAACGCATAACGCATAACGCATAACGCATAACGCATAACGCATAACGCATAACGCATAACGCATAACGCATAACGCATAACGCGTAACGCGTAACGCATAACGCGTAACGCGTAACGCATAACGCATGACGCATAACGCGTAACGCATAACGCATAACGCATAACGCATAACGCATAACGCATAACGCATAACGCATAACGCATAACGCATAACGCATAACGCATAACGCTTAACGAATAACGCATAACGCATAACACATTACGCATAACGCATAACACATAACGCATAACGCATAACGCATGACGCATATCGCATAACGCATAACGCATAACGCATAACGCATAACGCATAACGCATAACGCATAACGCATAACGCATAACGCATAACGCATAACGCATAACGCATAACGCATAACGCATAACGCATAACGCATAACGCATAACGCATAACGCATAACGCATAACGCATAACGCATAACGCATAACGCATAACGCATAACGCATAACGCATAACGCATAACGCATAACGCATAACGCATAACGCATAACGCATAACGCATAACGCATAACGCATAACGCATAACGCATAACGCATGCCGCATAACGCATAACGCATAACGCATAACGCATAACGCATAACGCATAACGCATAACGCATAACGCATAACGCATAACGCATAACGCATAACGCATAACGCATAACGCATAACGCATAACGCATAACGCATAACGCATAACGCATAACGCATAACGCATAACGCATAACGCATAACGCATAACGCATAACGCATAACGCATAACGCATAACGCATAACGCATAACGCATAACGCATAACGCATAACGCATAACGCATAACGCATAACTCATAACGCATAACGCATAACGCATAACGCATAACGCATGACGCATAACGCATAACGCATAACGGATAACGCTTGACGCATAACGCATAACGCATAACGCATAACGCATAACGCATAACGCATAACGCATAACGCATAACGCATAACGCATAACGCATAACGCATAACGCATAACGCATAACGCATAACGCATAACGCATAACGCATAACGCATAACGCATAACGCATAACGCATAACGCATAACGCATAACGCATAACGCATAACGCATAACGCATAACGCATAACGCATAACGCATAACGCATAACGCATAACGCATAACGCATAACGCATAACGCATAACGCATAACGCATAACGCATAACGCATAACGCATAACGCATAACGCATAACGCATAACGCATAACGCATAACGCATAACGCATAACGCATAACGCATAACGCATAACGCATAACGCATAACGAATAACGCATAACGCATAACGCATAACGCATAACGCATAACGCATAACGCATAACGCATAACGCATAACGCATAACGCATAACGCATAACGCGTAACGCATAACGCATATCGCATAACGCATAACGCATAACGCATAACGCATAACGCATAACGCATACCGCATAACGCATAACGCATAACGCGTAACGCATAGCTCATAACGCATAACGCATAACGCATAACGCATAACGCGTAACGCATAACGCATAACGCATAACGCATAACGAATAACGCATAACGCATAACGCATAACGCATAACGCATAACGCATAACGCATAACGCATAACGCATAACGCATAACGCATAACGCATAACGCGTAACGCGTAACGCATAACGCGTAACGCGTAACGCATAACGCATGACGCATAACGCGTAACGCATAACGCATAACGCATAACGCATAACGCATAACGCATAACGCATAACGCATAACGCATAACGCATAACGCATAACGCATAACGCTTAACGAATAACGCATAACGCATAACACATTACGCATAACGCATAACACATAACGCATAACGCATAACGCATAACGCATGACGCATATCGCATAACGCATAACGCATAACGCATAACGCATAACGCATAACGCATAACGCATAACGCATAACGCATAACGCATAACGCATAACGCATAACGCATAACGCATAACGCATAACGCATAACGCATAACGCATAACGCATAACGCATAACGCATAACGCATAACGCATAACGCATAACGCATAACGCATAACGCATAACGCATAACGCATAACGCATAACGCATAACGCATAACGCATAACGCATAACGCATAACGCATAACGCATAACGCATAACGCATAACGCATAACGCATAACGCATGCCGCATAACGCATAACGCATAACGCATAACGCATAACGCATAACGCATAACGCATAACGCATAACGCATAACGCATAACGCATAACGCATAACGCATAACGCATAACGCATAACGCATACCGCATAACGCATAACGCATAACGCGTAACGCATAGCTCATAACGCATAACGCATAACGCATAACGCATAACGCGTAACGCATAACGCATAACGCATAACGCATAACGCATAACGAATAACGCATAACGCATAACGCATAACGCATAACGCATAACGCATTACGCATAACGCATAACGCACAACGCATAACGCATAACGCATAACGCATAACGCATAACGCATAACGCATAACGCATAACGCATCGCGCATAACGCATAACGCATATCGCATAGCGCATGACGCATAACGCTTAACAAATAACGCATAACGCATAACACATTACGCATAACGCATAACACATAACGCATAACGCATAACGCATAACGCATAACGCATAACGCATAACGCATAACGCATAACGCATAACGCATAACGCATAACGCATAACGCATAACGCATAACGCATAACGCATAACGCATAACGCATAACGCATAACGCATAACGCATAACGCATAACGCATAACGCATAACGCATAACGCACAACGCATAACGCATAACGCATAACGCATAACGCATAACGCATAACGCATAACGCATAACGCATAACGCATAACGCATAACGCATAACGCATAACGCATAACGCATAACGCATAACGCATAACGCATAACGCATAACGCATAACGCATAACGCATAACGCATAACGCATAACGAATAACGCATAACGCATAACGCATAACGCATAACGCATAACGCATAACGCATAACGCATAACGCATAACGCATAACGCATAACGCATAACGCGTAACGCATAACGCATATCGCATAACGCATAACGCATAACGCATAACGCATAACGCATAACGCATAACGCATAACGCATAACGCATAACGCATAACGCATAACGCATAACGCATAACGCATAACGCATAACGCATAACGCATAACGCATAACGCATAACGCATAACGCATAACGCATAACGCATAACGCATAACGCATAACGCATAACGCATAACGCATAACGCATAACGCATAACGCATAACGCATAACGCATAACGCATAACGCATAACGCATAACGCATAACGCATAACGCATAACGCATAACGCATAACGAATAACGCATAACGCATAACGCATAACGCATAACGCATAACGCATAACGCATAACGCATAACGCATAACGCATAACGCATAACGCATAACGCGTAACGCATAACGCATATCGCATAACGCATAACGCATAACGCATAACGCATAACGCATAACGCATACCGCATAACGCATAACGCATAACGCGTAACGCATAGCTCATAACGCATAACGCATAACGCATAACGCATAACGCGTAACGCATAACGCATAACGCATAACGCATAACGAATAACGCATAACGCATAACGCATAACGCATAACGCATAACGCATAACGCATAACGCATAACGCATAACGCATAACGCATAACGCATAACGCATAACGCGTAACGCATAACGCGTAACGCGTAACGCATAACGCATGACGCATAACGCGTAACGCATAACGCATAACGCATAACGCATAACGCATAACGCATAACGCATAACGCATAACGCATAACGCATAACGCATAACGCATAACGCTTAACGAATAACGCATAACGCATAACACATTACGCATAACGCATAACACATAACGCATAACGCATAACGCATAACGCAGGACGCATATCGCATAACGCATAACGCATAACGCATAACGCATAACGCATAACGCATAACGCATAACGCATAACGCATAACGCATAACGCATAACGCATAACGCATAACGCATAACGCATAACGCATAACGCATAACGCATAACGCATAACGCATAACGCATAACGCATAACGCATAACGCATAACGCATAACGCATAACGCATAACGCATAACGCATAACGCATAACGCATAACGCATAACGCATAACGCATAACGCATAACGCATAACGCATAACGCATAACGCATAACGCATGCCGCATAACGCATAACGCATAACGCATAACGCATAACGCATAACGCATAACGCATAACGCATAACGCATAACGCATAACGCATAACGCATAACGCATAACGCATAACGCATACCGCATAACGCATAACGCATAACGCGTAACGCATAGCTCATAACGCATAACGCATAACGCATAACGCATAACGCGTAACGCATAACGCATAACGCATAACGCATAACGCATAACGAATAACGCATAACGCATAACGCATAACGCATAACGCATAACGCATTACGCATAACGCATAACGCACAACGCATAACGCATAACGCATAACGCATAACGCATAACGCATAACGCATAACGCATAACGCATCGCGCATAACGCATAACGCATATCGCATAGCGCATGACGCATAACGCTTAACAAATAACGCATAACGCATAACACATTACGCATAACGCATAACACATAACGCATAACGCATAACGCATAACGCATAACGCATAACGCATAACGCATAACGCATAACGCATAACGCATAACGCATAACGCATAACGCATAACGCATAACGCATAACGCATAACGCATAACGCATAACGCATAACGCATAACGCATAACGCATAACGCATAACGCATAACGCACAACGCATAACGCATAACGCATAACGCATAACGCATAACGCATAACGCATAACGCACAACGCACAACGCATAACGCATAACGCATAACGCTTGACGCATAACGCATAACGCATAACGCATAACGCATAACGCATAACGCATAACGCATAACGCATAACGCATAACGCATAACGCATAACGCATAACGCATAACGCATAACGCATAACGCATAACGCATAACGCATAACGCATAACGCATAACGCATAACGCATAACGCATAACGCATAACGCATAACGCATAACGCATAACGCATAACGCATAACGCATAACGCATAACGCATAACGCATAACGCATAACGCATAAAGCATAACGCATAACGCATAACGCATAACGCATAACGCATATCGCATAACGCATAACGCAAAACGCATAACGCATAACGCATAACGCATAACGCATAACGCATAACGCATAACGCATAACGCATAACGCATAACGCATAACGCATAACGCATAACGCATAACGCATAACGCATAACGCATAACGCATAACGCATAACGCATAACGCATAACGCATAACGCATAACGCATAACGCATAACGCATAACGCATAACGCATAACGCATAACGCATAACGCATAACGCATAACGCATAACGCATAACGCATAACGCATAACGCATAACGCATAACGCATAACGCATAACGCATAACGCATAACGCATAACGCATAACGCATAACGCATAACGCATAACGCATAACGCATAACGCATAACGCATAACGCATAACGCATAACGCATAACGCATAACGCATAACGCATAACGCATAACGCATAACGCATAACGCATAACGCATAACGCATAACGCATAACGCATAATGCATAACGCATAACGCATAACGAATAACGCATAACGCATAACTCATAACGCATAACGCATAACGCATAACGCATAACGCATGACGCATAACGCATAACGCATAACGCATATCGCATGACGCTTAACGCATAACGCATAACGCATAACGGATAACGCTTGACGCATAACGCATAACGCATAACGCATAACGCATAACGGATAACGCTTGACGCATAACGCATAACGCATAACGCATAACGCATAACGCATAACGCATAACGCATAACGCATAACGCATAACGCATAACGCATAACGCATAACGCATAACGCATAACGCATAACGCATAACGCATAACGCATAACGCATAACGCATAACGCATAACGCATAACGCATAACGCATAACGCATAACGCATAACGCATAACGCATAACGCATAACGCATAACGCATAACGCATAACGCATAACGCATAACGCATAACGAATAACGAATAACGCATAACGCATAACGCATAACGCATAACGCATAACGCATAACGCGTAACGCATAGCTCATAACGCATAACGCATAACGCATAACGCATAACGCGTAACGCATAACGCATAACGCATAACGCATAACGAATAACGCATAACGCATAACGCATAACGCATAACGCATAACGCATAACGCATAACGCATAACGCATAACGCATAACGCATAACGCATAACGCATAACGCATAACGCATAACGCATAACGCATAACGCATAACGCATAACGCATAACGCATAACGCATAACGCATAACGCATAACGCATAACGCATAACGCATAACGCGTAACGCATAACGCATAACGCATAACGCATAACGAATAACGCATAACGCATAACGCATAACGCATAACGCATAACGCATAACGCATTACGCATAACGCATAACGCACAACGCATAACGCATAACGCATAACGCATAACGCATAACGCATAACGCATAACGCATAACGCATCGCGCATAACGCATAACGCATATCGCATAGCGCATGACGCATAACGCTTAACAAATAACGCATAACGCATAACACATTACGCATAACGCATAACACATAACGCATAACGCATAACGCATAACGCATAACGCATAACGCATAACGCATAACGCATAACGCATAACGCATAACGCATAACGCATAACGCATAACGCATAACGCATAACGCATAACGCATAACGCATAACGCATAACGCATAACGCATAACGCATAACGCATAACGCACAACGCATAACGCATAACGCATAACGCATAACGCATAACGCATAACGCATAACGCACAACGCACAACGCATAACGCATAACGCATAACGCTTGACGCATAACGCATAACGCATAACGCATAACGCATAACGCATAACGCATAACGCATAACGCATAACGCATAACGCATAACGCATAACGCATAACGCATAACGCATAACGCATAACGCATAACGCATAACGCATAACGCATAACGCATAACGCATAACGCATAACGCATAACGCATAACGCATAACGCATAACGCATAACGCATAACGCATAACGCATAACGCATAACGCATAACGCATAACGCATAACGCATAAAGCATAGCCCATAACGCATAACGCATTTCGCATAATGCATAACGCATAACGCATAACGCATAACGCATAACGCATAACGCATAACGCATAACGCATAACGCATAACGCATAACGCATAACGCATAACGCATAACGCGTAACGCATAACGCGTAACGCGTAACGCATAACGCATGACGCATAACGCGTAACGCATAGCTCATAACGCATAACGCATAACGCATAACGCATAACGCATAACGCGTAACGCCTAACGTATAACGCATAACGCATAACGCATAACGCATAACGCATAACGCATTTCGCATAACGCATAACGCATAACGCATAACGCATAACGCATAACGCATAACGCATAACGCATAACGCATAACGCATAACGCATAACGCATAACGCATAACGCATAACGCATAACGCATAACGCATAACGCATAACGCATAACGCATAACGCATAACGCATAACGCATAACGCATAACGCATAACGCATAACGCATAACGCATATCGCATAGCGCATGACGCATAACGCTTAACGAATAACGCATAACGCATAACGCATAACGCATAACGCATAACGCATAACGCATAACGCATAACGCATAACGCATAACGCATAACGCATAACGCATAACGCATAACGTATAAACCATAAGGCATAACGCTTAGCCCATAACGCATAACGCATAACGCATAACGCATAACGCATAACGCATAACGCATAACGCATAACGCATAACGCATAACGCATAACGCATAACGCATAACG